>NC_050581.1:34414790-34716734 GCF_011100635.1 Trichosurus vulpecula
TTATTCTTTGTTCTATCTTAGGTAGTAAGAAATTGTGTATTATCATAGATAGAGATGTGACCTCAAAGGCAGGGAGACCTGAGTTCAAGTCCTTCCTCTAACACATACTGGTTGTGTGACCCAGGGTAGTGACTTAACCTCTCGGTGGGGTAGGCCACTCTCCAAGACAACAAATTGCAGAAAAAAGTGCAATATGTATTGATGGAATGAGTTTCCTCATCAGGGAGTTACATATAATTGGTGAGTTCTCACATCCTTATCCTTAGCTTTATATACCCAATCAAAGGGCATATTATATAAGATAAGAAATAATAAATCATATGCACATATTGGTATTGCTTATTGTTTAATAGTTTCAATTATGCCTAACTTCATGACCTCATTTGTAGATTTCTTGGCAAAAAATGGAGGAGTGGTTTGCCATTTCCTTCTCCAGATCATTTTACAGACGAAGAAACTGAGGCAAACAGGGTTACATGACTTGCCCAGGGTCACACAACTAGTAAATGTCTGAAGCCAGATTTGAATTCAGGTATTCCTGACTCTTAGCCTGGCACTCTATCCACTGAGCCATCTAGCTGCCTCTATTTAATCCAGTACACGTTTAAGTGTCTACCATGCATGAGGCACAATATGCTCTCTATATACATTTCTCTTTTAATTAATATTTAGTATGTTAATGTTAACACAGGATAAGAGTAGGCTTTCTAGGAGATAATAGAATTACAGATTTAGAAGGGACCTAGAGGATGTCTGAATTGATTTAGTGCCTACTTTACATGAGGCCTAGGAGCTCTCTAAATGCTTTTCTTTCAATTAATGTTCATTGATCATATCAATTAATATTAACATTATAAAAGAATATTTCAGATGATAGAATTGTAGATTTAGAGAATTGAAAGGCCATCTAACTCCAAATCCTTCGAGTCTGATGTCCCACCTGTGCGACAAAAGGAATGGGAAATATTCACATTGATAATCTGGAACAAGTGAGGCCCTATAAGACACAGTATATTCCAGTAGAAAACTGAACTTGGAATCAGAAGATGTGGCTTTGAATTTTTGCTTCTGTAATCTTAAGTAAGTCATTTCCCTGCTGTAGGCCTCGTCTTCAATCTACAGTCTTGGGTTAGAATAATGATCGCTCAGGTCCCTTGAAGATCCCACAATTCTATTGCTAACATTCATTTCTACATCTAAACACTAGAGTTCATTTTTTTATGCCAGAATTATCGTTCTTCAAGAGCAATTAACAGGAACATTAAAATGTATATTTTTAATGTCGAGCAGTTGGGCTTTCCTAACTAGAAAAGGGAAGTAAGTGGGCATAGCAAATTGTTATTTTTAACAATAAAATGTAACGTTAATTACAGGAAAGCAACTGCTAAGACTGTTTTGTGCTCATGTGTATCCCCAAGTATTTGAATGAAGGTTCCTTCATTTGAAACTCTGTTGCATAGTTTTGCATTTAGTTATAGTTTAGTAAAAATCCTAATTGGCTCACAAAACGGCACAGAAAAGAACAGGGACTTGGGAGGCATGCTTCAAGACCAATTTGGGGTCCAAAGGAAACTTTAGTAACCATTTAAGTGTTTAAATATATGTATATATAATGATTATTCTAAAAATCAGAAAAGTAGTTGGAACCAATGGAGATCATTTATTTTTCTTTTGACTTTATTTGGTGATCTACCCGGTCACTCCACAAACCAGCCTTACCAAGTTTTCATCATTATAGCAACATACCTAACAGTATTTTATTTGTCTAAATTGGTGTGGAAATGGACCCAGCCACACCTGTTATCCACCAGTAGCAACCAGAGGCTGCTCAAAATGTCCACCTCATTAGAAAGCAAGAAGATGAGACTAAAAACCAGGACCTGACCCCCATACAAGGATGCAAAGAAGGCAACCCCAAATGAAGAATCTAAGTTGGACTATCCTACAAGATAATGAATTACATTCCTTGCACCCAGGCTTTTGACTACAAAGAAGAAAGGGGAAGGATAAGTCCAAGATCACTTTGATTGTTATGCTATCCAGATCTTTTAATTCGATCTCTCTTCAGGTTTAGAGTAGAACCACTAAATTAGTGCAAAGCTTGGTGTGCTGAAATGGTTTTAAAATACAGCCTTTATAGAAATGGATTTTCAAAGTACAAATAAACTGGGGTCAATTTAATTTTTTTTGTCTTTTTATTTAAGCTAGTAAGGAAGGACAATTTTAAGAAGCTAAAGGATCAGACTGAATTCAAGTCCTGGAATAAATTGTTGTTATTTGATTAATTCCTTCCTTCAGGGAAAATAATTCAGGTAGGAATCATAGTCTTTAGAAAACATTAGTTAGAATGCAACTCAGAGATCATATAGTGCAACCAGCACCTGAGCTGGAATCCTCTTTAACAACAACCAAGCAAATGGTTACCCAATCACTGATAGAAAACCTGTTGATAAGGGAACTCGATACCTATTGCAAGAGTCCCTTTCATTTTGAGATAGCTCTAATGATTAAGAACCTTTTCCTTATGTTGAATGGGAACATACCTCCTTATACTTTCTACCCATTGCTCTAGTCTCCCACTTCAGGTGAAGCAGAACAATTTCCAAAGTTGTAAAAGTGCCATGGGTACAAGGGATGGAAAAAAAAGAGATTTAATGATGATCAGGAAACACAGGATCTTATCCCAATCATCCCTATCTAGGGATGCAACTGTGGGAAAGTCACCCTATTTCTCCAGGCTTTCACTTTGTCATCTATAAAATAGATGTTGCCCAAAGTCCCTTCAGTTCCTTAATTTTGTCATTCTTGGACAACTTCGAGAAAGGAATGCTTGTTTTTCCATAAATCTAAAAATTAAGTTATAATAATAAGATCCTATTTCCTACCCAAAAAAAAGGCAATTCAAGTAGTTATTGTGCTAAAAGATGGAATTGAAATAGTGTCAAGATACGTAAGCAAAGTAAGGTGTGAAATTATGTAAATTTTATCTCTTACGACCTCTTAAGTACCGTCTAAAACACTGAATGGCATTACACTTGTAGTTAAGGTAACCTGACAAAAGTAAAGATTGAATTCCAGAGTTGTCTTTAGTCTCCACCTCTAATTGGATGGCTCCAACCTGTACCTCTGTTTAAGAAGGGTGCCCAGGCTAGTACCCTCCAGGCTGCATGCCAGACTTTCTCTACCATGGCCCCATGTTTGCTGCCTTCTTGTCCTCCCCATCCCCTGCTCTGTTCTCCGGTTCTTTTTGGTGCGTTGTCTTCCACCATTAGAACGTAAGCTCCCTTACATTAGGTACTGTCTCTCTGCTTTTTATTTGTACTCCCAGCATTTAGTCTCACACAGAGTAATCACTTTAATAAGTGCTTATTGACTGACAGACTGGTAAGATGTATGTTATAAAAAATGTGTCGGCCACAGTTTTCTTGACTTCTGCTTGTTTTATTTCAGCCTGACTGCCAATGGAATCCAATGGATAGGTAGGTGTAATTCGTGGACAGTATAGATTCCCTTCATACTCCTAAATAATTCTATTAATGCTGATAATAATATCGGCTTGCATCTAAAGAGAAATATAAGGCTTAAAAGTCCTACCTGGCCAAAAAAAAAAACAAACCGCAAAGAAGCATTTCTTTTTTTTACAGATTCTTGGCACTATCTACCACAAAGACCTCTGGTACCTTTTCAGACATTGGAAGTTATCACAGGCCTCATATACTCATCAAATAAATCTAACCAAATCACACTGACTTAAAAACAAGAAGTAAAAGATTATCTTTACCTCATGAAAGTAGCAAAAGAATTCAGGTACAGGGTTTGTGCCTGGATATCTGGTTTCACTGATAATAAGGAACTAATTTTCTGATGAGAAAACTCCTGCAACTCATGCAGATCAGCACGACTCTACAAATTATCATGTTAGAGAGTTGCCTAGGCTCAATGAGAAGTTCAGTGCCTAGGGTCATAGTTTAGTGCCCAGGTCTTCCTGGCTCCAAAGCTACATCTCTGCGTGTTTCATCACATGAGCTTATGAATGCTAATGCAGCATTGTGCCACATTGCATCTCTAAATTCAAGTATATCACAGGGGATAAAAAATTTTATTGTGTTTACCCATTTGGCAATAAATATTTAGTGTAGGGCTTTGCTGCTACATTGTTCTGAAAGGGATCAAGGTACTTCAAACATCAGCAGCATCACTTCATTCAGAAGTGGCTCTTCATAATTTATGGAGTGATTGGAAGGCTTTGAGTTAAGCATTCACAGGTTTAGACTTGAGGAAATAATACTCTGTACTCAATTACTTCAACTTCTGCCCTGAGCAGCACATGGTGGCATCAAGTGCTGCCAATAGAGAACTTTCCAGTGACACTGTGAAAGTGAAAGGTGGAGATGATGGAGTGGAGGGATTGAGGGAAAGGAGCTTCTGACCGCATAACCATGGCTACAGTCTCTCTCCATGTGACTCGTGGACTTCCCTTTGTCATCCTATGCCTGAGAATATATGAAGGGGGCTGGGAAGGCAAAGGGACGTTCAATTGTCATCACTGGCATCTCTCTTGATCATTGCACTATCATCAATTGCATCTGGACGCTCATTGACGTCAGACTTTCTTTTCACATTCTGTTCAGCCATCACTGAATTTCCATAGCCGTGTAGACATAGTTGATATCCCCTCTATGTGACAGAACCCACAGAATCACAGAAATTTATAGCCGGGTGGTTGCAACCTCTGCTTATTACAGATATAGAAACTGAGGTCATATAATAGAAAGGAATTTGCCCAGGGTCACTAAGCTTGTGGCACAGCTGGTAATTGAATTCAAGTCTATCGACTCCAACTACAGCACTCTTTCCCTCCCATCGTATATCTTCCTACAACATCTCAACTTCAGTGTGGTTTATCTTGGAGCCCTAGAGTGAGAGAAGCTATGATATCTCACAACAGGCTAACATCACAACGCTGAAATCAAATGACTTGAAAATTAAGCTGACCATTCTTTGGGCAGATCATGAACACAGGAATGAAAGCTAACTGTCCTTGGACAACATTCTAATCTTTGCTTTCAGTGCATCATGACAACCTGCTAGTGTGCTAGAACAACTATTCTGTCTTCTGGGTGATGTAAAAAAAACAATTAAAAGGACCTCAGAGCATAAGCAGTGATCCTGCAGATAAGAAGAATTGCACAATTCATGACTCCCTGATTGAACTGTCAACATCTTTTGGCATGCTCCAAGATGATAGTTTTCATTTGGAGGAGCAGTTTTTAATTTTAGTTTCCACTAAGAGTTGTCTCTTTTTTCATTATGCAATGGACAGTACATTTCTATCTCTTCCCTTATGGATGGGCTTGACATGATTTGTCATCAGTCAGATAGGGTTTTTTTTTCTCTCACTTTTGTTAAAGAAACATTGAAATAAAGATAATAGGTGAGGCTATTGAGTAAATTCAGAGGAGAAATTAATTCTAACATTACCACCTCATTTTTAACTTCTGTCTAGTTTTCCTGGGCTAAGTAGCCATGCATATAATCTTGTGCAAAAGGAGAAAATCATAGAATGTTAGCGCAGGAAGGAGCTTTTGAGATTATCTAGAATGATTCCCTCATTTTTACAAATGTAGAAACTGATGCCTATGTGAAGGAATGACTTTCCCAAGGTCATACAGATATTAAGTCTTGGCCGGAAATTGAACAGAGCAGAGTGATTATCCTTGGGATTATTTATAGACTAAAGAGTTAAAACTTCGAGTTTTTTTCGGTAGTCTCTTGCTCACTTTGTCAGATCTCTCTATGCTTTGTTCTCTGTATGGGAAGGATATTTACCATAGACTACGAATTCTGGTATAGCCACATTAAACTTGGCCCAAATGCATCTGCCTGTTTGAGGTTATACTGTTCTCATCTAGGGTGTCTTGGCCATATGGCAAAAATTTGCTGTTGTCATCAGAAATTAGAATGTATGCCCCATCAGAATGTAAGCTCCCTGAGAGTAAGGATGCCTTTTTAAGTTTTTTTTTTGCTTGAATTTGTATTCCCAGGATTTGAAACAATACCTGGAACATAGTGAGCCTTGTCAAAATGTGACATGAAGTGCCAGTGCTGTGCATAACTAGGGTCCAGTCCAGAGTGATGCACAATACATGATATTTATTGTAAAGGAAGGTGTAAATGCCCAGGGCTAGGGATATTGTGGGGAAAGACTGATGGGAGCTGTCCTCCAGAATCTGTCTGTGCTTACAGGGGTACAGGATTGCCCCACCAAAGCTACTGGATCATGGCTCCTCTTGGGCAGAGTCAGATGGGCTCCCCAATCCCACTAGCAAGTCAGCCATAATGACCAAACTGGCTGATCTGCTCTAACTAAGACTAGCCAACCAGTGAATAAAACCATAGGTTTTTTAATACAATTTTTAGAAGGGTGTAGCTATGTATAAGGGGAGAGGTCGGAACTTTATCTGGGGTACACACACAATGTGATCTCAGACATTGCGTTGGAGCCACCTAAGCTTATCTTTATGAAACTACACTGAGATAGAGGGTGTAACTGGCGGGTGTGACTATGAAATTTAGATGCTTCTTTATATTAAGAAAGGAGTTATTTTGCTAAAGGGCGAGGAGGCACATGCCTTGCAATAACATTCACACATGATATGGGGGCTTTAGAAATCAATGTCCTTTGCTGTATTCTTTACTCTGGTATCTGTTTCCATATTCCAGGCTCACACCTGATTGTCAACTCTTTTAGTGAAATGGAGTCATAAGTCTCACATTCTTTCTAAATATTTTATGTGTTTCTTTACCAATAACATTACATAGATTCTTTGCATGGCAGCAGAGAGCCTTTATTGTGTGTCTACTGTCCTATAGTCATCCATTATTTTTTGTGTTCTTGTATGAAGCTCTGGTCACTGTCTTCTGTAGTAGTGACATCATTTCTACCTCTGAAATGAACTGAACTAAATAGGCCCCTTAAGTTCTTGAGATGCTCTCCAGGCAAAGCAAAACCAATAACTTTGTGCTGTGGTATTATAGTGTCATGTGTAAATCTCACAAACTACAGCTTTAGCAACCAAAGGGACAGAAGAGACAATAAAATAGTCACTACCCATGTCTACCTCACATTGTGTCTTCTTTTTTTTTTTTGCACACATTACTGAAATTCCCAAATCCCTCTCTCAAACCATTACTAATTGGCACTGAATTTTGCTTCCAATGCCACATCTTTCATTTGTTCAATTGGTTCAATTTTTGTATTCTCACATGAGCTAAAAAGCTCTCTGCTGTCCTGTTTCTTCTAGAACAGACAATGATGTATAGGACTAATAACTAGAAAGTGGATTTTCTAGGTTTCCCTTTCCCAGATCATTATGAATACAAACTTCTTGGTCCTAAGGAACCAGGTTCTTTAGGAGACATCCCTCAAACGTCACATCTGTACTTTTAACCTTAGGACAAATAGGTTACATTCGTGAATGCAATTTGAATTTTTCAAGGCAGTGAAATAAATTTTCCAAGACTTCAGGGGATTTGTGATTTTATCATGGAGAATCTTTCCACAAATGCTGATCAGAGCATGTCCTTGCTTTTCAATCCTTTCTCACCTTTAATTAGATTGTTAGCTCATTGAGGGCAAGGGCTATCTTTTGCATCTTTTTGTATTACAGTACTTAGCATAGTACTTGACACACAGCAGATGCTTAATGAATATTTATTGAATTGAAATAAATCCTCCATAAAGTAACCATCCAGTTGTTCAATTATCCAATGTACGTGGAAGGGCTTCTTCTGATTTTTTATAAGACTTCTTAGATATCAGTGGAACACCCAGGCTATCATTCTTTACTCTTTGATTCAGTCATTCACCAAACACCTTACTATGCCAGGCATTGTCCTTGGCATTCAGGATACAAAGAAGAAAGAAGAAGCTCTGTCTCTGAAGAGCTCGTATTCTATTGGTGTTAAGTAACATGTACTTGGACAATATACGAAAAGTGAATATAAAGTAGTACTCTTATGTACATTACCTTCACACACATTCCTGTTCCAGCTAGGCATTTCCTTGGTGTTTTGGTACTATTTCTCCTATGTAAGTCATCATTGGCTATTAAACCCATTGGGCCTCAGTTTCCTCATCTGTAAAATGAGAGTGTTGAACTAGGTGGCCTCTGAGGTCCCTTCCAGCTCTATGACCTATGGTATGTTACAACTTGCTTATAACCATCATGTCATTTGATATTTTGAGTTTTGGGGGGTGATTGGAAGCAAAACTATGAGGTAAATGTCATTAAATAAGATCATTCTACCTTGAGCAAAGAAACTCCACCAATACAGATCAACTGACTGGGCTGCCGAGAAGTTGAATGACCCATGTCGGGGCACACATGTCAGAGCCAGTACTTGAACCCAGGGCTTTCTAACACTAAAGCTAGCATTAAGCTCCATTCACTATGGCACACTGCCCTGTCAATACTTTGTTTTAACACTTGGGTAAAAATCAATAGATTCCATGTTTAAATTCCACTGATCATAGTTGCCTATACTGGTGTAACAACAGTGCTATTTGCTGCTACTGTGGCTGTGTAAGACCAATAACACCAGCACACAGGAGGGTGGCTAGCAAAGGTTCTTTGATCTGCTTTACTAAGGAAAGCAACTTTAAGGGGTTAACAATCTCACTTTAAGTAAACATAAATGTGTTATTAACTTAGTTCAGAGGAAAAGCCAGCACCGTGAAATTCAGACAGAATACAAACAAATTACAAACAGAAATTATATAAACAGAGTAAATAAATACAAATCAACAGAGATGCTTCTATCTGTTTGTCCAAGACATTACATACATAGTTATCAGAAAGAAAAGCACCAACATCTGGGTTTTCAAAGCCAGGGGGCTCTAACAACTACTACCCAGAGTCTTGTCTGGCCAAATCATAGGAACAGTCTTCCAATGAGTGAGCCCCAAAGAAAATGCTAACCTCAGAGTACATATATACTTCGGGGTCAGAGAGTATCACAACCATGCAACTCAAACCCATGTGACCTAAGCCTTCCCGTGACTTAAACAGGTCATCAAAGATAGCCAATTCAATTGAAGACTCTTGATTGAAACAAAGGCAAGACTCAAAGGCACTTCATTGTCTTAGTGCTGAGAAGCTCTCCAAAATAAAAGACAACAAAATGTCCCACTTTACTTGCCATTTCAACTGGAAGAAAGGTCCTAGAGAGCAGAGATTCAAGAATGTATGACAAATTCAACTGGGGATAACAGGAGGAAGAGGAGTGGGTGAGTAGGCTAAGCTATGACTGCTCCTTTGTGTTTGAGGTAGAATGGAGGTGGAGGTCACAGGATTTGAGAAGAGTGAGGAACTAGAAGGTCAGGATATTTGAAAGGAGCAAGGGTTGAGGATTGAGAAAAAGACTTTTAGTCAGGTTTTGAATATATTGAGAACAAGATATAATGACCCAAAGAGCTTCAGAAGATAGGAACAAGAATCTGGACAGGACAAAGTGAACTTTAAGTGAGAAATGGTTGATGAGTGATGATTGCAGAAGGAGGGTCTGAAAGTGGCAGTGGGGAGCACAGAGAATTGCCAACTCCTCTTCCTATCCCCACATGTCGGACCATGTGAAGGAAGTGTCAGCCAAGCTTAGAGAAGATGCCCAAAGAATGTTGGTGTCTTTCGGAGAAATGTAAGTTTCATTGAAATATCTCTGGAAAAACCAGGCTTTTAAAAAGCCCATTGTGACTCAAATGGAGCTACTTGACTAGTCTTCAAACCCAAATCAGTCTGGTTTTCATTGAATGGCCAATAATAGCCCAAGCCTTCATTGCTCATTGTTTGGTTTTGATTGCTTAGAATGAATGTAATTAATAATTATTTTCTATTCAGATCGGAAACTCTGAGGGTATTACCCTCCTAGATTGATGACTTTTGTGATGGTAAATGAAGCCATCTTTTGTCTCAATTCTTGCCTAGCTCTTAGTTACTAAATGGGCTGTTTGCCTCAGACAAACTGAAACCTGGGGAAGACCTTAATTTTTAAAGGCAAAAGGCCACCCACTGCATCCTGGGCCATTGCCAGTCTTAATTCTTGTCTTGCCACTGGACTCTGATGACTCTGGAGGAGAGAGGATTGATGACTTTGCCCAGCTCTGCCTCCCTTAAATCCAATTCATGCACAAGCCAAGACCTCACCCTCACAATGTCATTGGTCCTCTTCCAGAGCAAAGTATGAACAACAGTTTCAATGAGCAACAGAAGACAAAACAAGTGTGAGAAGACAAGGTCTAAGATGAAAGAGAATTTGTTATCAATAAATAAGGGTTCCAAAGAACATAATGGAAGTGGATTAGAAGGAGAACAGGGGCTAGGGCAGACTAGGGTTGAATTTATTCTGAATTGGAGGAAAGAGTTTGTGGATCTTATAGCAGTACAGCCCTGCCTTCACCACTGATCCCCACCTACCATAGATTCTGAACTGGTCCCAACTATGGCATATGCTGGGCAGCTAAGTAGCACAGTGGATAGAGTGCTGGGCCTGAAGTCAGAAAGACTCATCTTCCTGAATTCAAATCTGGCCAAATCATGACCAGATACTACCTTGAATAATGGCACTCTTATCTTAAGTATATGTACTATGTTATGTCCTGTTAATGGTAAAGGAAACAGATACCCTGGGATTGTAATTTCAATTGACACTTTATCAATTGTCTTGTCTTATTGTATTTACAACCTATTCATTTAAGAATTTCCTTTCCCATAGCATGGTTAACTATATAGAGACTATAATTCTGGCTGACATAGGCATCCTGAGCCAGGAAGGGAAGGAGAGGGTGAGAGGGAATTGCTCTGAAGACATAAGGTCTGCTTTGTCTGTCCATATTTGAGTTCATTGTGTCATGAGTTCCCATGTATATCTCTACATGCATGTTCTGTAAGCTTTGAGAGAAATAAACACTCATTCAGACTAATTTTGTTTGTCTTGAACAAATTTAGTAATGGTTGACAATGCTTAATAAGTGCTTATTGGTTACACTAATGATATTTTCTTTATTAATATTTATTCAAATGCCATTGCTTCCCTATACTTTGGTCTCAATATTGCTCTTTAACTGCTTAACTTATCCGAGGTACTTTGTTTCCTTATCTCTCTGAATATCTTGGGTATAAGATGACCTGATGTAAATGGAGAAGGAACATTTGGTCATAAGCAAGAAAGAAAGAAAAAGAAGTAAAATGGATTTTTTTCCATTTTAGACAAAGTTAATTTTATGATAGTTAAAGGAAAGCATACAAATTCATGTTCCTGACCGAAACTTGCAATTGATTATGTGATGTAAAGCTTTTTTTATGGCATTCGAGGACCTGAGGACGTGATTAACTGAATGCCTAAATGTGTCCTGTTCCCTCACATTATGTTCACTGTAAGTGAGGAGGAAGGACCCATTGCCTTGAATTTTGATTCCTCTCCAAACTAGCCCCGTAGCTGTGTTGAAACCATCATTTCTTTTAAGAATGTCTACAAGTGCGAAGAGAAACTACTGCCTTGCAGAGAAAACAATGTGTTCTAATAACTAATAACACCAAAATACTGAGCACTACCAAAAGTTTCTAAACTATTGCTGCCACAGCATCAATATTGGCATCTAGGGAGGGTAAATAAATCTTTGCCTAGATTCTTTCCATTCGGAATTTTAGAGTCCATTCCTGACACTAAAGGACTTTTGCAGAAGAACTGAATGAACAAGTCAATGATAAATTAAACAGGCTCTTTTGTTTTGAGTATTGAAGAAACAGTTCATGTGACTTTGCTAGAGACACCAGGGGAACATGGAGGTGGAAGCAAATGCAACAAGGAAAGGTTATAAGGACAGCCCATTGATTTTACATATATGCATATACACACACATACACATGCATGTGTGTGCATGGGTTGAACTGACACTTCAAATCTAGGGCAGCCCACTGGTCCCTTCTACTGGAACCAAGACTGACAACTCCAAAGCAGGACTGAGAAAGAACAGAATATGGAAGAGACCCAGTGGATGCCGCCAGATAGCCTTAGGTATAATGTTTTCAGGCCATGGCAAGAGCAGGGAGATCAATATGGTCTTGTGAGAGGCTGCCTAGGACTTAGCGGATAGTTGTTCCAATCTCTGGCCAGGACTGAAGGGGTACCGAGGTGGTATGTCCATCATTACTCTACGCTTAAGGGTATCAGGAAACTTTGGGGTCAAGGCAGGTCAAAGATTAGGTGTACTATAGGTGTTTTATAGGGTAGAGTCCTGTCCTGGGAAGTTTGATTGGTTTCTCACCCCTGAAGTAACAGCTAGGGAGATCTCAATCATTTAGGAAACAAAAGGTTTCCAGCCTAAAATAAAATGTTCTTAATATGGGAGATTTCAGAGAAAGGACAAGGGAAAAAAGGAAGAGAATAGACAGTTTACTGGACTGTGAAAATCTAGGCCCAATGTTGAAATGTGCTTTTTTTTGAGTTTTAATTTATTTTTTCTTTTTTGCTTAGTGATTTGGGATGGAAAGAGGGATAAAGATTCTCTCCAAAAAATGAGAAGAGAAAATAGAAGAAATCTCAAACAGGGCAGCTTTGAAAGATATATATTAAATTTATTATCTCCTTTAAAAGAAAAGCCCTGCCTACAAAATTTACAAATGGAAACGATCATTTTATTTGGTATTTGTTAAATTCAGAATGGAAAAAAAAAAGACTAGTCCTGGAGGAAAGAAAAAAAAAAGCAGATGTTTCTCTTGACTTTCAACAGTAGTACAGAATGAGTGACTACAGAGATGTAAACGTTCCCTTGGGTTATTTCATTTCACGTGTTATTTTAGTTAACTACAGCATTGATGAGTCTGTAGTAGGATTTGTAGATCCTCATAAAGTTGAGCGATAACATGCTAATACCAATAAGGACCTACATTTTTCTGCTGCTTTTCACCAGTTGTTTTAGCTCTGTAGGGGGGAAAAACATTAAATAATCCACAGGCTTATAAGTAAGGACTTAGTTAGCGTAGTGAAGATTTGGTCAAATTGCATTTAAAATTTTACCTTCTGTAGAGAATACTCAGGCAATCAGAGGAAAATACAGTTAAACCCTCCACATTGCAACTTTCCCCATCATGGTTTCGATATGTTGTGGGTCAGCATAAGAAATTAAACGACAGTTTGGGGGGAGTTCTGTGAAAGCCACAAACTATATGCAAAGGTCAGCTGATAACACAGAAAAAGTTTAGAAACGCAGAAATGCATAAATAGTATTGTATAAAATTAACAGAGTTTATCTTTTAATACCATAGATATATACACAATTTCTTTTTTAAAGTTAAAATTAGTAAAAAGTTAAAGTTTGCAAAAAGAATTCAAAAGCCAGCAGATGACAAAGGCTAGAAATATAGATATCTTAAAAAGTTTAGTAAATTATAAATGCATAAAATGTATTACTGTTATGCATAATATTAACCTGTACAGTATGTATTTTATTATTTAATAACATAAATGAAGAGCTGCACAATTTTTTTTTTCTTAAAATAAATTTGTAGCAAAAGAACTGTGATTCTATGCACTGGTTTGGGAATGCCAAGTGTATTTGTGGCAATCTATCTCAAATATGACACCTCATGGTGATCTTGCAGTGATCTTTGCATCTTGAGTGTCTTGTATCTTGTGTCATTTAAACTGCAAAAAAAAATTTACATGGATTTTCCAGATCATGGAAGGGTTAACTGTAACCCATTACTTGTCTCCAGTGGGAACACCAACTTAAGTCTTGATGCTACACTCTATTTTTAAAATAATGTAATTTAATAGTTTGAGTCATGATGAGAAGGTATGGATAGTTTATAATCCTCTTTGTTAAAGGGAGTACTCACATGAGTGAGTTCCCAGGTCCATTGAAATATCAACAATATCAAAGGCTTATCTAACTTGTGGTTAGTTGTAAGAAGGCGAATTGGGCCTGTGGGTGTCTGTCAATAAGGTCGATTTTAGCACGTGTAAGGTAGATTTTTGTTATTATTTCTTAAAGTTCAGTTTCCCAGGATCCATGGCCATAACAATCTCTGTTTCCTGGGCTAATGGTTCAAAAAATCTCCACCTCGCTTGCATAGCTTTGTATAATGATAAGTAATATAAACATGTGTGCTGAAATTGTAAACATCCACTGCAGCTGCGCAGTGAGATCTAGGGATGAGGCAATGTAAACTTGTGAGACTATTGCTGGCAAAATGCCTTCTTTATCTGGTGCCCTATAAAGCAGGTGGGCACTGGTTAGTGAGTTGGGGAACCCTTATGGTTGAATGCATGAGCTAGAATACTATGTGCCTTGATCAGCCCCCATCAAGGCTTGGGAGGGAGGAATCTTTGTGTGCCTCAACTGGCCCCCATTGAGGCTTGAGGGGATTTAGGGTATGCACAAGTTGTGCCAGTCTCCATTGACCCCACCAAGACCCAGGGGTAATTGTCTCCCTTCTCCCCAGCCCCTGTGAGAAGGATGATTAGGGAATGCTGTAGGCGTTTGTGGTGCTTCCGTTATCAGCAATATTGTGTTAGAGAAAACTAGACTAGAATAAAGCTTATTATTAACCCCTTTGAAGCTGTCTTTCCTGTCTGACCAGATCAAGAGTGAACCTGTTAGAGGCTGGAGTCCAAACCTCCAGTGCCTCCTGTGTGTTATCTGTCTAACAGTGTCTTAATAATTAAAAGACATAAATCACCTTATTGGAGATAGGATAAGTTTCCATTGATTTTAGGGCAATGTGGCATAGTGAAAAGAGCGCTGTATTTGGAGTCTGAATTTGAATCTTGGCTCCACTTCTTCCTGTTTGTTTGACCCTGGGCAAGTCAGTTGAGTTACCTGAGCTTCCATTTCTTCTTCTGTAACATGGAGTTCCCAAATGATGTCTATGTGGTTCTTAACAGCCCTCGTTCCTATGTGGGAAATTAACCAGCATAATTCAACTGCAAAACAATACTTTCTATGGATATACCTCTGAAAAGTGGAAAGGGAACAATATCACAGGATTTAATCATGAACCTTTTTTAGATTTTTTCCCAAGGCTGTAGGTTATGGGCTGTTTTCTCCATCTGTGCTTCATTATCAGAAATGTTGAGCCAGGAGTTTGAGAACACCATATAGCTAAGTCCGTTCTCAATACTATTGTCATCAAGGCTCTTAGCCACAATTTTTAATTCATGTGTGCAAATAGAAGACATACACAAGGATGTAACTTCCTTCCTGAGTTTCCGAGCCCTTGAGAGGGAAAAACTAAGGGTAATGTTGTGTGCTTCCTCTCTACATACATCTGTCATATCCATTTCTAGCTGCAGAGGCAATGACAAGAGGCTAAGGCAGACATGCCATTCTTTCCCTTTGAAACCAAAGGTATTTTAAAATCAATCATTGAGCATTAATAAAGCACATACTGTGTGCTAGGTAATCAATCCATAAGCAGTTATTAAGCACTTCCTGTGCTAAGCACCAAGGATAAAGAGAAAAAACAAACAAAAAATAAAATAAGCAGAAACAGTCCCTGCCCTCAAGGACCTTGCTGTCTAATGAGGGAGAAACAGGTACGCAAACAAGTAAATACAAGGTAATTTTGGAGGGGAATCACTAGGTACTAGGAGCTGGGATGAGCAAAAAAGGACTCATATAGGACGTAACACTTGATCTAAGCTTTGAAGGAAGCTAGAGATTCTAAGAGGTAATGGTGAGGAGGGAATGTATTCTAGGAGTGGGGAACAGCAAAGACATAGAAATGGGAGATTAGAATGTTGTGTGTGGGGAGCAAGTAGGTCAGTCTGGCTAAAAAGCTTCCATGGGCACATGCTCGCTTTCTTTAATGTATTTAACATGGTAGTATTCCCATGGTGACATAGAAGCAAATTAATTGGATCTGAGATCTTGTGTAATTATACCCGAGTTGAAATGCTGCCCAAAAGAGGCATCATACTAACCAGAGTAGAACCCACCTCCCATATTCAGGCTAGGATGATGCACAATTAATTTGGATCATCACGTTTTATAGGGGATATTATTAAGCAGGAGGGAATTCTAATACAGGCAACTAGGATGGTGAGGGGTCTTGATTTCATACCATCAGTGTATCATTTAAAGAAACTGAGGATGTTTAGTTTGGAGAAGAGAATGAGAGAGGGCAAAGAAGGGCACCACAGAAGTTATAAAACATTTGAAGAGGTCTCTTGCCGAAGAGGGATTAGGTTTGTTCTCTTTAGCACTAGAATATAGAAGTAATTGCACTGAATGAAAATTGCAAAGTCAGATTTGGGCTGAATTAATATAAAGAAAAACTTCCTAACAATTAGAGCTAGCATTAGCAATCATTATCTAATTAATGCTAATTACGAGCATTGGTACGCTCTTTAAAATTCGCAAAACATATTTGACATGTTATCTCATTTGATTCCCATAACCCTATGATGTAGGTTTTATTATTGTCCCCATTTTAAAGACTAGGAAATTTCATGTCAGAGTGGTTTGGTAACTTGCTGAGGGACACAGGTTTGCGGAAGGAACTGTACAGAGGCAATTTGGCTTAACTCCTTCATCTTACAGGAGAGAGAGAGAATGGAAACTCAGAGAAACTTGCCAAATCACTTGGCCAGGGTCACATAAGTAAGAAGAAATGAAACCCAGGATCCTCACTTAATCTGTATGGGTTTCAGTTTACTAATCTATAAAATGAAGGATTTAGGCTGGATGGCGTCTAAAGTTCATTCGAGGTCTATAATCCTGTGGCCCATATGGTACCCTTCCAGTGGCTTGTGTCTTACCTTAAAAAGTTACCGTTTTCTTGAATTTAGCAGTGGAAATCACCTTACAGAGAAGCTAAAGAATTTGACTGCACCTGGCTATGGACTTAGGTCTCAGTACATTATTAACTGGCCTGTAGTACCATAGAATAAAACAATTAGAATTACTTTTCTATCTTTGAGTAGGGGAAGATTTTCGTTCAGAGTAGAATCTATGACCTTGTTTCAGGATTTTTGTTTTAGTTAGATAAGTCGCGTTAAAGATTCTCCCCAGAAAGGATCTGCATATACAAAAAATATTAAAAATAGTTCTTTCCTACATCAAAATATTTTTGATGTAGGAAAGGAATAGAAATAAAATGGATACCTATCAGATGGGGAACGGCTGAATAAATCATGGTATGTGACTGGAATGGAATATTTTTGCTCCATAAGAAATGATGGAAGGAAAACCTGGAAAACATGGGAAGATCTGTATTAAGTGAAGCACAGGAAAGTGAGGAGAACCAGCAGAACAATTTATACAAAAACTAGAGTAATATAAGGGGGTATAACAACAATGTTGCCAGCAGCTGCTCTGGGGGTGAAAGACTGACAACACCAGCACACACAAGAGCTGCCAGCACAGGTTCTTTGATCTGCTTTTCTAAGGAAAGCAACTTTGAAGGGTTAAGAATCTCACTTTAATCAAACATACACTTAGTTCAGGGGGAAATGCCAGCACCCTGAACTTCAGAGAGAATGCAAACAGAAATTACAAACGTACGTTATATAAACCGAGCAAATAACACAAACCATAGAAATACATAGTTACCGGAGAAGCACCAACATCTGGGTTTTTTCAAAGCTGTGGGCCTCTTAACAACAGCTGCCCAGAATCTCCTCTAGTCAAATCGCAGGACTCTCTTCCAGTGCATGAGAGCCCCAAACAAAATGCTAACCTTTGAGTTTATGTGCCCTTCTTAGGGCCCTGAAGGCTTCATAGCTAATCAGCAAAAGGGTGTGGGCCTGGGGCTTAGCACCTAGCAAGACTTAATCAAAGGTACTTGATTACTTTAGCATTCTAAAAGAGAAAACACTAAAAAAAAAAAAAAAAAAAAAAAAGTCCCACCTTAATTACCATTACAAGGAGGAAAAAAAAATCTTTGAGTCACTTAAGAGCCCTAATAGATAATGATCAAGACTAGAAGACTGAAGATGAACCTTTCTTCTCACCTCTTATCAGGTGATTGACTAGAGGTGCAGAATGAGACATACATTTTAAGATTCAGCAGATGTATGAATTTGTTTGGCTTGACTGTACTTATTTGTTACAAATTTGTTCAGTCGCTTTTTAGTCGCATCCCACTCTTTGTGAAGCCATTAAAGGTTTTCTTGGAAGAGATATTGGAGTACTTTGCCATTTCCTTTTCCAGCTCATTTTACAGATGAGGGAAGTTTAGGCAAGCAAGGTTAAGTGACTTGCCCAGGGTCACATAGCTTGTGAGTATCTGAGGCCAGATTTCAGCTCAGGAAGATGAGTCTTTCTGACTCCAAGCCTCGTACTCTATCCACTACACCACCTAGCTGCCCACTTGTAACAAATGAGGGCTTTTATCAAAAGTTGTAGAGAGAAAGAAGATAAGAAAGAAAAGAGAAGCAAAGAAACATTTTTAAATGTCCACAAAGAAGTTCAGAAGAGGACATGGACAATCAGGGCAGTGGTCAGACTTTCCTATTAACTATGACTTTCATATAAACTGTGACATATACATAAAAATGTATATGTATATATACATATACACACACATATATGTATATATTATATATATATATGTATATGTATATATATAAATTAAGCGGTAACTAATAGAGATCTCTGGTCTCACATGCAGTCACTTTCTGTTCTTTGTCTATAGAAATATCAGTGTTTGTTGATGTTAGTTAAGCTCATAATAAAAAGAAGAAAAGTGGTAAAATTATTTTTTGTTTAAAGAAGAGGAAAGTAACGCTGGTGCTTTTAAAATGGAAATAATACTTATATTTTGAGCCAAAATATTGGCCTACGACTTTCTAATAAAATGATACATGGTGAATACCACCTATTGTCTTAGAAGCAGAGTAGTTAAATCAGCGTACCCTTGACCTTAAAGGAAAAACGCTTCCCCACGACAAAGTTGAAGACAGATACAATTCTTTTGGGGGTAGAATTTTTTTCTTTCTTCTATTGAGTTCCGTATTTTGGCATTTCTCTCTTTGTACAGTATAAAGGACTCAAAAACTTGGGTCACATAATCACAAATCTAGAGCTTGAAGAGACTTCTGCAAACCATCTAGTCCAACCTTTCATTTTACAGATAATGAAACTGAGGCTAAGAGAGTTTGTATCGTCTTGGGTCAAACAGATAGTAAATATGAAAATCGCAATTTGAACTCAAGTCCTTTGACTCCAACATCACTACCTTTTCCCTTAAATGAGTCTCGGATGGAATTGTAAATGGAGCTCTGGCCAATGGCAGTTGAGAGTCCACTTAGACCAAAATGGTATCCAAGAGGTACCCTGTTTCTTCAGATAAGAATAGTTTTGGAGTTGGTGTAGAAATGGTGATAGTATTTGAGTGCCAGATAAATGAGTCTGGTTTTTAAAAAGCCATATATGTTTACTTATTTATAAATAGTTAAGCTTTGGATTTAAGCATTAATGTTTTTCAAACTGTTTTCTTGTCAAAACATTCCTTTGAGTTTATGAATATATGATGCTTTCACTTTTCCTCCCCTCATATCCAGGTTCAATCATTCATTGAAAACATTTTCTTTTCTTTTAGTGTCATTTTCATTTTAATAAAATATTCAGGGGCAGCTAAGTGGCGCTGTGAATAGAGCACTGGCCCTGGAGTCAGGAGGACCTGAGTTCAAATCCAGCCTCAGACACTTGACACACTTACTAGCTATGTGACCTTGGGCAAGTCATTTAACCCCAATTGCCCTGCCTTCCCCCCTCCAAAAAAAAAATAAAATATTTATCAATAAATTTTTATTGAATGCCTACCACAGTAGTGTGCAAATTAACTGGAACAAAGCAAAATATTTAAAACTATTGAATAAACCTGGAATTTTTCATATCTTTACTTTTGATAGCAATATATCCACCTCTTGATACTGCCACTTGTCATTCATTGGGTTCATGATATTTTATTCCTTGATCCCCTATCATGAAACTATACTTTAGTTACATGACATTAAATATACCTTTTAAAAATAGCACATTTTTTCCAAGCCTTATCTTATAGCCCATAAGTTTTCTTTTAAAAAAAAACTTTTATTTCAATTAACATGTATTTATTTTCTCTCCCTTCTCCCATATTTTTTTTTCATTGGGATTTAAATCAACCAAGTTCTCAGGCCACTGAAGCATATTTATCTCCATCTACTAAATAGGTTACTTACCTACTATGACATAAGGAATAGTGCTAGGTCATGTGGCAGAATTCCATCTCCATTTGGGAATTTCAATGATCTTGAAATAAATATGTCAGTATATTTATTAGACCTTATAATTCCTTCAATGGGACAGAGACTTCTGGACTCAATGGAAATAAAATATCGCACCCCATCCCCCATTTTTTTCTGGGATATGAAATTTTTTACAATCTAATGAAGATTCCCAGATTTTACATACTCACATAGACTTCTTTGGATAACAGTTTTGACATGGTTTGATCCTGAATAAAAAATTAGTTTCATCAGTAAAAATTACCTTCCATCAGTTTTCAATATTCCAGTCTTTACACTGGCTTTCCCATGGCAAGCATTTTTTCTCCATAGTTATGATTACTGGTCTTGTTACTATTTTTCCAACTTTAATAAAACTATTCTTCCTGATAGAGGAGTCAGTAATAATCACTTTGGTTGAAGGCTGGGACTTCCTAAGGTAAAGGTATTCAATGTACTTTGAGAATCTACAAGAATAAAGGTCACTTAGGAAAAACAGCTCTGGATTACAAGTCCAAGTTTAAGTCCTGGCTTGGTCACTTACTAGCTTAGGTGATTAATTTAACTTTTATGAACCTCATTTTCCTTATCTTAAGTAGGTCCAACCTGAATTATTCATTGAAGCTCACTTTTCAGTTGATCTTTCCACTCCATAAAAAAGTACAAATCAGCCTCTTTCCTGTGTTAGAATTTTTGATAACTGTTTAATATTTCATGTACTACTGTCTTGGATTTTCCAAATATCATTTTAGGGCCCATTAATAGAAATATACAGAGAACTGTGGCCAGATTATGACCCAGAAATAATTTGCATCGTTACAACATTTACCAGTTTCACGCCACTGAGTTCAGGTTTTTTATTCATCTCAAAGTAAGGACAGGGACATTGCAATAGAACAATGGTGCTATTAAAATAGAATAACATGCCCTCCTTCCAAAAGAATGCAGTAGACTGTATGTGGATGGACCCTCATTATCCAAGTTGCATGCTTCAATTGCAAAATAAAAATATTTGTGAAAAAACTAAATGGCTTTATTATCAATTGAACATTAGAAATGTTCTTAGGTTCATTCTCTTTATAGAAGCCCAGAGTACATTTTCATTCCACTCTGAAGTACTTCTTTTTGTAAAAGAAAAAAGACATTAAAATATCTATCCATTTGGCCACTAGTATTCTCATATTCATCTCTGAATATTCTTGAAGTCAAAACGTTTGTCACATGCCAAGAAGCTTTTTCTTCTCATTCTTCTACATTCTAAGTGTAAACCTTGTACTTTATAGATTAGATCACGGTTTTGTTTTTTGTGTGTGGTTTTTTTGGGGGGAACCGGGGGAGGTAGAATAGGCCTACAACTAGTTTGCAGCCATCTCCAGTAACATGGCCTCTATGCTGTTCCTCACACAATACACTCCAACTCCCAACTCAGGTATATTCACTGGCTGTCCTCCATGCCTGGAATTCTCCCTCTCCTCATCTCTGCTTATGGGCTTCCTTTGCTTCCTTTGATTCTCAGCTAAAAGCCCACTTCCTACAGGAGGCCTTTCCTGATTCCCTTTAATACTAGTGCCTTCCATCTGAGATTACCCTCAATTTTTCTTGTCTATACACTCTTTGTACATACAGCCTATGAGCTCCTTGAAAGCAGAGATTTTTTTTTGCATTGCTTTGTATCTGTAGCCTTTAACTCAGTACCTGACACATAGTAGGTACTTAATATTTGTTGACTTGACTTGACTCGTAAACCTGTACCGTATCTTCCTAGATCCTGCATCATATATCTAATGCATCAAGACAGATCCTATGACCATTGTTTGTATTTATTCATCTTCATCCATGTTTCTTCTACAAGACACCTACTCGGTCAGTTTGATGACTCTTTAATAGAGCTTAGAACTTAAAAGGAGCTTTTTTCAGAACAATCCTGTAAGTTATGGTGTACATGTGTTATTACTCTCATTTTATAGCCAGTCAACTAGTATTTATTTAAACTACTATGTGCTAGGCACCGTGTTAAGTACTGGGGTTTCAAAGAAAGGTGAAAAATGTTTCTATTCTTAAGGAGTTCACAATCTAATTTGGGGGAGCAGGATGATACGCAAACAGCTGTTTACCATCTATTGAGGCAGAAGGGGTGTTCCAGGAAGACTAGCATGTCTGGCGTGAGGTCTTGCTGAGCCCTTTTCAGAGCTGCTCATCAACATTTGGTGTCCAGCTTCACTCAGTGCTCACCTATGGCTCCAAGAAGCTGTAGCACACGCAGCAGGCACATGTAGGTAAACCGTCTCTGCAGATGGGCTAAACCAGGTTGAGGATAACCAATAGGCCTCAAATCTGTCAGTGAGTTGGAGGGATGTCTACCCCAAGCTTAGAGCTTGGTCAGACATCAAAGATGTCAAGGTCACCCACTGCATCCCAGCCATCCTGACTTTTGTCTTGCCACTGGACTTTGATGACTCTGAAAGAGACAGTGAGGCTGATGACTTTGTCTGCCTCACTTGTATCCAATTCACTCATGAATCAAGACATCATCCCATGAAGTCATTGGTCTACTTTGAAAACAAAGAACAAACAATAACATGTACAAACAAGATACAGTCAGGATAAATTGAAGATAACCAAGAAAGAGAAGTCACTAAGATTAAGGAGGACTGAGAAAGACTTCTTGTAAATAATCAAACTTTAGCTATGACTTGAAGAAGGTAGGCAAACTAGGAGGTGGAGATGACAGGGTCTTCTAGGTATGAGTGATAGTGCATGAAAACACAGAGTCTGAAGATGGAGTGTTTTGTTCAAGGAAGAGCAAGGGAGCCTGTATCACTCGATCACAGTTTTTGAAGTAGTTTAAGGCTCTTAGAAGACTAGTAAGATAGGAAGGGGCCAGGTTAGGATGGGCTTTAAAAGCTAAACGGAGGATTTCATACTTGATTCTGAAGGTAATAGGGAGCCACTGGAGTTGTTGAATCTGGTCAGACAGACTTACGCTTTAAGAAGAAATTATGGACAGTAAGGATATAGGAAGTAAGGGGAGACTTGAGGCAGGAAGACCAACCAGGGGACTATTGAAATAGTACAGGTATGAGGTGATGAGGGCCTGTACCAGCATGTGTCTGAGAAAAGAAGGGGGAATATATGAGAGATGTCATAAAAACAACAGGATTTGACAACACATCAGAAATGGGGATGGGGTTAGGATTAGAGATGAGGAAACAGCTTCAGAGAGGTTAAGTGATTTGTCTACATTTTTTGTTGTTGACTGGTCTGTTGTGTCCAACTCTTTGTGACCTCATTTGGGGTTTTCTTGGCAAAGATACTGGAGTGGTTTGCCATTTCCTTCTCCTGCTCATTTTACAGATGAGGAAACTGAGGCACACAGGGTTAAATAACTTGCCCGGGGTCACACAGCTAGTATGTGTCTGAGGTCACATGTGAACACAGGTCCTCCTGACTCCAGGGGTCCAGTGCTCTATTCACTGTTCTACCTGGCTGCCCTGTCTACATTTAAAGGCTTGTACATGACAGGACTGGGACTCGAACCCAAGTCTCCAGACTCCATTTCTGATGTTTTTTTTTTAATTTGTTTGTTTATTTGTTCTTAATACACAATGTTATGGTTTGGCTATTTACCAGGGGGTGCAGTGGATGGGCCTGGAGTCAGGGATACCTTAGTGCAAATGCAGCCTCAGATACTACCTGTATGACCCTGGGCAAGTCACTTAACCTCTGTCTGCCTCAGTTTCCTCCTCTGTAAAATGTGGATAATAATAACACCTACCTCCCAGGATTGTTGTGAGGAGCAGATGAGATAATAATTATAACTGCTTGACATACAGTAAGCATTATATGGATGTTAGCTATTATTATTATCATACAATGCTCAGATAAGAAACATATAAACTCTAAGTGCTGTATTAATGTCAGTTATTATTACTATCAATATGTCACGTATGTGTTGACTTAGACACTGACCCTGTGATAATCATTGGCCTAGGGAGCTCCCAGGTGAGGAAACTCCCTCTACCAATACAAGGAAGCACCTCCTCTGTGTTCTTAGAGAGTTGCCTGAAGCACCGAGGGTTAAGTAACTTGCCAAGGGTCACCTATATGTCCGAAGAAGGACTTGAACCCAGATCTTCCTGGCTCTGAGGCCAGCTCTCTACTTACTATTCCACACTGCCTCATTATATGTTAGTGTATGTTACATAGAATATATATGCCCATATAAGGCTGAATATCTGTATTATTAACGGGACTGAGAGGGAAATGCAACCTTTCTTAAGTTAGTTCTTTTATGCCAAAATAAAAATCATTCCTGAAAAACTGATTTTGGTTCTTGAAAACAACATTTTCCTTGCCTCAATTCTTCAACTTCCAACCTGGTCTTATCTTAAGACAACAAGCATATTCCTCTATTTTTTTAGGCAGCCTGGTCCCCAGTACAAATTAACCTTCAGTAGCAATATGTGATGCCCAGGAGAAGTAGCCTCTTGGGAGGCTATTTTCCATAAAAAAAAACTAGCAGCCGATATTTAATCCACAATTAGAGGCCATCCCCAAATCTAGAGTCCTTTAAGGCATCTGTTGAATTTACAATTGAAGCCCAGATGTGTTTGTGGCTAAAATGATTTCCAGAGTTTCTTCCAATTATATAATCTCAAGTTAATTCATTCAGCAGGTATTTGGCTTCTCTTAAAAATAAACTGACTCAACATAACTCTGAAATGAAATTCAAGTGAAAAATCTCGGGAAATGGCAAGCTAGCATAATTCAGTGGTTATGATAGAAAATGAAAAATTTTGATCATTGAATGAAATTAACTTTTTTCCTCCCAGAATGAATTACTTACAGAGGACCCCAGAGAGGTTTAGATTGTGTTGATAATCTTTCCTGGTTATTTAATTAAAGAGTTTATTATTCTGAGACATATCTATCCCGAACAGCACTTTCAGAAGCACCCAGTGATGTTCTCTCAAAGTTGAGCATAAATTGCCTACTTCCTCAGATTTACTGTGCTCTTTGCTTTTATTGCTCCCAAGTCAAAAAGACGTATGCTGTAAAAAGTGCTCCATACACATTAGGTTTTCATGAACTCTTCTTTATGGTACTCCTAAAGATTTTTTTTTCCAATAAGAAACACAGAAAGGAAAGAGAAACTATGTGGTACAAGTGAAATTTGTACCACGAAATTTGGAATTAGGAGACCTGGGTTCAAATGCTGAGTTTCTTTGGGCAAGACTCTTAAATTCTCTAGGCCTCAAGTTCTTATCAAGAAAATTAGAGAGTCACACAAGATTATCTCTACTGAAAATATTTGACCCTATGATGTTTGTTCTACACCAGTGAAGGCCCACAGGACACTTTCTATTCCCACTCCTTTGGGAGAATTTTCTGAGATCTCAAGCAACAAATGGTAGCTTAGAAAATGATCTCCACCTTAAGAAATTATATTACCTTGGGAAAGCTTAGCTTATCTACAATACTGGGCATTTTCCAAAGAGTCAAAAACCTCCCACTCAGCAGTAGTTCTGCATTTTAAAAAGCCATTATAGAATTGAGAAGGCAGCATTATACAGAGGTAATAGCATTAGTTTTTGAGTCAGAGACCTGGTTCAAATACTTCTCCTAATCAATTACTCCCTGTAGGTCATTTACTCTGTACCTCAGTTTCTTCAACTTTAAAATGAGTGAAACTGTAAGAGATAATTGCTGAGGTCTCTTCCAGCTCAAAACCTAGAAGTCTAATGATGAATGAAGAAATGATTCTCCCACCACATACCATAAAACGACAGTCACCCTTCTCATAGACCTACCTACAAGTTTTCTCAGTTTGTTACTTAACCTTTTAGTACCCTAAGTAAATTTCTAAGAATATAATTTTTAGGTTTGTCCATCTGCATTGGTAGAGGGCATTTCCACACCAAGTCTCCCTACACATAAATAAAATCACAAAGTATTACTAATTATGAAATAATTTGTCTCTGAACATAATAAAAATATTTTGTATAATATGAATAATAATGGTATTTGGTACTGCCTAAGTTCTTATTTTAACAGAAAGAACTAATGATGCTTCATCTACAATGCTCATTAACAGAGTATAATTTAAATTACAGTATAATTATAATTTTATCATTATAGCATATAATATTAATACCATATAATAATAATACAATAATTTTTAGCAATAAGCTAGTACTGGGCTTCCAATAACAGATATGATTGACATGCAAACATTCTCTTATCTCACAGTTTTCCTAATGTTAAGCCATGAAAGCCTTATTGCTTATCGATCTAAAATCATAGAATTTTGGTGCATGAATGTACCTCAGAGGTTATCTAATCTGTACCTGAGCAGGAATCCCCTTTCCAATATCCCAAGTGGTCATTAAGTCTCCACTTGAAGATCTACAATGATAGAAAAATCACTATCCCCCACCCTCCACTCATCTTGTCAGTACATTCCTCTTTTGTGTAACTCTCCTTGCTGGGAAGGTTTTCCTCTCGTCAAGCTTAAATTTATCTTGCTTCAGCTTCCATGATTTCTCCCTTATTCTTTACTTCAAGGACAAAGGAAATAAGTCAAAATTGTTCTTTATGTAATAGCTCTATAGGTACTTGAAAACCCATCTCATATTCCCCCAAATTATCTATTCTCCAGCCTAAGTATACCCACTTTCTTCAGTTCCTTGTCATACACTGGCATCCTTGTTGTGAGAAATATTTCACAGAAGACCCTGCCTTTGCAGACATACCTAAAATCCTCTCCTTCCTCATTTCCATCTTTTGACTTCCCTTGCTTCCTTCAGTCCTAGTCCCTTTAATACCAGCTAAAATCCCCCCTTCTATAAGAAATCTTTCCTGATCCCCCTTAATACTAGTCCCTTCTCTCTGGATTATCTCTAATTTATCCTGAATATAGTGTGTTTGTATGTAGTTGTTTTCATGTTGTTTCCTCAATAGACTGTGAACTCTTCGGGAGCAGAGATTATCTTTTGCCTTTCTTTGCATCTCTAGCTCTTAGCAGAGTGCCTGGCACATAAAAGTTGCTTAACAAATGCTTATTGACTCATTGACCATCTGGATTCAAGTACCTTCAACATTTCACTCACTATTTGTAACAATAATTTGGCTAGCAGCTGTTGTGAGGGTGAAAGACCAACACAAGACTAACAACACGAAGGCTGCCAGCACAGGTTCTTTGATCTGCATTACTAAGGAAAGCAACTTTAAGAGGTTAACAATCTAACTTTAATCAAACGTACATAGATCATTCACTTAGTTCAGGGAGAAACCTGAACTTCAGAGCAAATATAAACAAATTACAAACAGAGACAATATAAACAGACCAAATCACAATAGTTAGTTACCAGAGAAGAACCAATGGGTTTGGGTTAGCAGAGTCGGGGGGCACTTACAACAGCTTGCTCAGAGTCTCAACACTCCTTCCATGAGTGAGCCCCAAAAGTCAAACACCAAGCTCTGATCTTATATACCTGTCTCAGGGCCCTGGGGCACTTGATTACCTCAATGCTGAGAAGCACTCAAAGAACGGTGAAAAGTCCCATTTTGCTGGCCATTACATTTGAAAGGCAAGATTCATCAAAGGTACTTAATTACCTCGGCATTCCAAAGGAGAAGACTACAAAAAGTCGTGCCCTGATTACCATTATATTATCTTAGAAACACTTGGAGAAACACTCCAACACAAAAAGATCCCATTTTACCTGCCCCATTCAAACAAAGGCCAGAATCATTAAAGGCACTTAAGAGAAGAACAGCAAAAAGCCCCGTCTGATTACCACTATACCCTTCCATGAAAGTAATCCAGTTTGTCAATGATTAGTATTTCTGATGGATAGTATTTTTTATATTATAAATAAAAGAATAGTAAGGAATAAGAAATACAGAAAAGAAAAATTCGGAAGTTAATGTGGGGAGAGGGGTAGACAACATGAGCCTTGGTTTTCCTTCTGCTCACATAAAGGATGCTGCAGATTGGTTGAGGGTATGTATATGTGATTAAAAAACCAAAACATTAGATCCAAAAAGGGATGATTGATTGGGTTGTCTTGCCCATGTTAATAGCCAGTTCCAAGTACAGCATAAGCAATCTGTTCAACCAAGAAAATTTTCCATATTTCAGGAAATCATGGTGACAAATACATTGGCAGAAAATCAACTGGTAATTTCTTAATGTCTGCACTGGCCCTCATCCCAAGCTAAACATTTAATTAAAATATGTGATTCAAATTAGTGCATTCTATTGCAAGGAAGGGAATTATCCTGACAAAATAGTAGAGCTAGAAAAGCTTTTTGGAGTCTATTTACTTTCCACTGATTCAGATTATTTGGGAAAAAGAAGATGGAAATTCTTATCCCAGAGTTACCCAACTTAGCAAAAGTTGAGCTATCCCTTATATGTATTGTCCAAATCAGTTCTTGCTTTCTGTTTTTACCTTGTTCTTACAGATAATTCTGAACTTCTCAATAAGATTATAAACTCCTGGGTGACAGTTAACTTGCCTTGTTTATCTTTCTACCTCCTTCTGGGCCCAGCACAGGGCTTTATATAGGGCTTTATATATACTCCCAAGTTCACGATGATTAAATGAGAGAGCACAGTTGGGAAATTCCTTATATTGACGCAACTTTAAACACTGGAAAAGAGCAGATTTTGGTATTTTGCTTGGCAACATTACAACATGTCAAATCTTCCTTTAGAAGAAGTAGACTTTCACAATAATATTTTGGATAATCAATCATCAAGGTGGTTTTCATATAGTAACTGGCTCAATCCTTGCAGCTAGGTGGTGCCATAGCACACAGGGTGCTGTGCCTGGAGTCAGACAGACTCATCTTCCTGAGTTCAAATCTTGGCCTAACTGTGTGGCCTTGGGCAGGTCATTTAACCCTGTTTGCTTCATTTCCTCATCTGTAAAATGAGCTGGAGAAGGAAATGGCAAAACACTACCCTATCTTTGCCAAGAAAACCCCCATTGGGGTCACAGAGTCAGACACAACTGAAAACGACTCAACAGTAAAAACAGTCCTCACGATAACTTGAAGGGGAAGAAATATCTCTTTCTTTGTCAAAGATACTATCAAAACAATGGATCACTTTTCCTTCCACTACAAAAACCAAAAGAAAAAACAATATTGGGAAATTTTCCCTGGTAGTCCCTATAAATATAATTTAAAATGCCATTTGGAGGGTTTTTTTTTAAAGTAAACTGAAACCTATCCTGCACAATACATTTAAAATTCCACTTCAATAATATTTATTTAAGCACCTACTATCATCAGATTATTATACTAGTTTGTATCAGAAACAAGATGAAAAACAGCACAGTCCCTGCTGTATAGGAGCTTATAGTCTGCTAGAAGGATGAATGTACAGTAGAATATGACTAGAAAGTACATGTAGTCCAGCTGTGTCCTTTTACAAGTGAGGCAAGTGAGGACCAGGGGGCTCTTGTTGTGTTTGTCCTTCATTCTCAAAGAGGACCATGACATCAGAAATGATGACATGACTTGCAATGGACTTTGATTTGAGGGAGCAAGGGCTGTGCAAGGTCACCAGCCTCACTTTCTCCTCCAGAGCCATCTGGGTCCAGTGGCCAGATATATATGTGTATATGTATGTGTGTGTGTGTGTATGTATGTACATATATATATACACATATACATATATATATATGTGTATATGTGTGTGTGTGTGTGTGTGTGTGTGTGTGTGTGTGTGTGTGTGTGTATATATATATATATATATATATATATATATATATATCCAATAGGTACTTGAAAATCCAGGAATGGCAGTAAGGAAGAGACTGAAACCAGAACTATAGAGATGATAATCACCTACACAGAGATGATAATTGAAGTCATAGAAGAGGATAAGATTTCAAGAGGAAGAAGGTAGCTGGAATATTTTAAAAAGAGTCAAGGACAGGGCCTTGGGAAACACCCTCTCTTAGAGGGCAAGAAGAGGAGATTAAATGAGTGGGATCAGTCAGAAAGGTAGGAGGAAAAAAGAACCAACGAAGCACTATTTTGGTGCAACATGACTTTGCACCATACCTATAGATCGACTGAAAAACCACCAGTTTATCACTCCTTGAGAAATGCTGACCTGGAGAACAAGATGGTAGAAACTTTCTCTTCCAGCATTGAAAGAGTGAGGTCTTAGTACTTAAAAACTAAAACTGATGGTGCACACATTGTGCATTATAATTTCTTGGTGCTATAGCAAGGAACAAAAACGTTTAACATCAAAATCGAACATAAAGCTATTATTTTCTGAGATGGAAACTTCTCAGTCCTTGGGACAAGACAACAATAACTTTTTCTTTTCTAAAACTTAGCAAATAGAAAAAAAACTATTTCAGCTTGGAGGATAATTATTAATAGTTTCATGGATGTGTTGCAGCTTTGTGATTATTTTTTATCTGCCCATTTTTGCATGCCAAACAGAAGTCCACTCTTTACTTCCTTATTTCACTCAAATGTTTTTCAGATGTTTCAGTAAGAATTCTATGTGTGGTCCCATGCTGAAGAAAAAGCAATCAAGCCAAATACGCACTGGCAATGGGGTTTGGGGCTAGGATAGGGATTTCACCAATGTAGAGAATTCCTGGTGTGAGATTCCATCTATCAGTGGAAATTGGTGACTTGCTTTTTAATCTCTCATCTTAAAAGAGATCCACAGGGTATATACATCGTGACTTGCCCATGTTCACGTGGCCAGCATGTGTTAAATATGTGTTAAAGCTGGACTTGAACCTAGATCTTCCTGATTCAAAGCCCAGCCCGTACTTACTACCTATAAAACCTTGGGAGAATCATATAACTTCCCTGCATCTCAGCTTCCTCGTATATGAAATTAGGGACTTGGACCAGATGGCGTCTGAAGCCCCTTCTAGCTCTAGATTCTTGGATCCTCTGGCATCTACTATACCGTGCTGCCTCTCAGGATACCTATATGTTCATTTAAAATAAATTCTGCTACTTTCTCATCTTATCAGTAATAGCCATTAAATTATGAGGCAGCTAGGTGGCACAATGGGCCTGGAGTCAGAAAGACCTGAGTTCAAATGCAGCCTCAGAAACTTAGCAGCTGTGCGACCCTGGGCAAATCACTTCACCTCTGCCTGCTTCAGTTTCTTCGATTGAAAAGAGGGGGGGCGTAATAGCACCAGTCTCAACTGCCTGTTCTGAGGATCAAATGAGATAGTATTTTTGAAGTGCTTAGGACAGTGTGTGGCACATAGTAGGCACTTAATAAATGTTTGTTCCCTTTCCTTATGACCATTCCCAATTTAACCCAGGTAAAACAGATGCTGAAGCTAAGATTCCATGAAACCCTCTGGTGCATTTCAATATATATTAACTGAACACCTGCTGTATGCCCAATACTAGGTCAGACATTGTGAGGTACTGCAGCACCTAATTTCTAATTGATGAGTAAGTGTAACATTTTGATCAGGTGATTTAAAAAAAAAACCACTGAAATAACCAGGACTATTTATTGTGGGTTTGATCATAGTGGTGACCCAATAATCCTGTTAGCAGGATGGCAAACCACCTTAAAGAATTGAATTACCATTCAGCTGAAATTACCCTCTCCAAAGTTACCAATGATCTCTTAATTGCCAAATATAATAACTTTTTTTTTTAAAAGCCTCACCTTTCTTGACTTCTCTAAAACCTTTGATCACCTTCTTCTGGATATAAACACCCTCCTCTATAGCTTTTCATGACACCTTTCTCTCCTCCTATCTATGTGACCCCTCTTTCTCAGTCACTTTCATTGAAGTTTCATCCATGTCATGCCTCCAACCACGAGTATCCCACGGGGTCTGTTTTCTTGTTCCACTATACTTTATCAGTTGTTGATCTCAGAATTCCAACATTTTTTATCTTCATGCAATTGATTCCTAGATCTGTGTATTCAGTCCTAATCTCTCTCTGAATTCCATCTTAAGCTCAACATGTCCAAAACAGAAATCACTAACATTCCGCCTCCAAAACCCTCCTCTCTTCCCAAGTTTCCTGTTACTCTCCAAAGCACCACCATCTCTCAGTCACCCAAACTCACAACCTTGATGTCATTGTTTATTCCTGACACTCACTCATCCCACATGCAATCTGTTGTCACAATGTGCTCTTTCTATCATTGTAACATCTTTCACATAAATGTCATTTCCTCTCTTCTTACACAGCCACCACCCCAGTACAGACCCTGATAAGCTTTGACCTTGACTATAATGCAGTACCCTTCTAATAGGTCACCCTGCATCAAGTCTCTTCCTGATCCAATTTAACCTTTGTTTAGTTGCCAAAGTGATTTTCCTAAAGTTCAGGTCTGTGTGTGTCATCTCTCTATTCAACAATCTACATTAGCTCCTTACTACAATCAGAATAAAAGAGAAAATCCTTTTTACCATTTAAAGCTCTTCATAACCTGGGTCTTCCTACCTTTCAGTACTTCTTATACCATGCTCTCCTCCATGCACACTACAATCCAGCTTTACTGGCTTACTACTCCTGTACCACAACATTCCATCTCCCAAATCTATGCATTGACACATCATTTCTGCCTATCTAAAATACTTTCTTCTCACCTATGCTTTTTAGATTCTTTTTTATTATTAATTTATTTCTTTTTAGTTTTCAATATTCATTTCCACAAGATTTTGAATTCCAAATTTTCTCCGCATCTCTCCCCTCCCCCTACCTCAAGACATTGTGCATTCTGATTACACATTCCTCCAATCTGCCGTCTCTTCTATCACCTCCCCTCCCCCTTCTCTTATCTTCTTCCCTTCTATTTTCCTGTAGGCAAAACAGATTTCTATACCCCATTGCCTATATGTCTTATTTCCCAGTTGCATGTAAAAACAATTTTTAACATTCGTTTTTAAAACTTTGAGTTCTATATTCTCTCCCTTCCTCCCTATCCACCTACCCTCATTGAGAAGGCAAGCAACTCAATATAGGTTTTGCATGTGTAGTCATGCAAAACACTTCCATAACAGTCAGGTTGTGAAAGACTAACTATATTACCCTCTATCCTGTCCCACCCTCCATTTATTCTCTCTTTTGACCTGTCCCTCCTCAAAAATGTTTGCTTCTGATTACCCCTTCCCCCAATTGGCCATCCCTTCTATTATCGCCCCCCCCATCCCCTTCCCACCTGCTTTCCTGTTGGGTAAGAAATATTTCCATACCCAATTGAGTGTGTATGTTATTCCCTCCTTAAGCCAAATCACATGAGAGTAAGGTTCACTTATTCCCCCTCCCCTCCCCCTTCCCTCTACTGTAAAAGTTCTTTCTTGCCCTTTTTATGTGAGATGATTTACTACATTCTACCTCTCCCTTTTTCTTTCTCTCATTACATTCCTCTCAACACTTAATTTTGTTTTTTAGATATCATCCCTTCATATTCAGCTCACCCTGTGCCCTCTGTCTACATATATATATATATATATATATATATGGAGAGGGGGAGGGAGAGGGAGAGGGAGAAGGAAATAGATTCCCTCCAACTACCCTAATACTGAGAAAGGTTTCATGAGGTACAAATATCATATTTCCATGTAGGAATGTAAACAACTCAACTTTAATAAGTCCCTTACGGTTTCTCTTTCCTGTTTACCTTTTCATGCTTCTCTTGTGTCTTGTATTTGAAAGTCAAATTTTTTATTCAGCTCTGGTCTTTCATTGAGAATGCTTGGAAGTCCTCTATTTCATTGAATATCCATTTTCCCCTCAAAGGATTATACTCAGTTTTGCTGAGTAGGTGATTCTTGGCTTTAATCTTACCTCCTTTGACCTCCAGAATATCATATTCCAAGTCCTCTGATCCCTTAATGTAGAAGCTACTGAATCTTGTGTTATCCTGATTGTGTTTCCACAATAATTGAATTGTTTGTTTCTGGCTGCTTGCAATATTTTCTCCTTGACCAGGGAACTCTGGAATTTGGCTGCAATATTCCTAGGAGTTTTCCTTTTGGGATCTCTTTGGGAGAGAATATAGAACTCAAAATTTTAAAAACGAATGTTAAAAATTGTTTTTACATGCAACTGGGATTCTTTCAATTTCTATTTTACTCTCTGGTACTAGTATATCAGGGCAGTTTTCCTTGGTCTTGGCTCTCTTCTTGATCATGGCTTTCAGGTAGTCCAATATTTTTACATTATCTCTCCTGGATCTATTTTCCAGGTCAGTTGTTTTTCCAATGAGATATTTCACATTGTCTTCTATTTTTTCATTCTTTTGGTTTTGTTTTATAATTTCTTGATTTCTCATAAAGTCACATTTGCTCCATTCTAATTTTTAAGGAATTATTTTCTTCAGTGAGCTTTTGGGCCTCCTTTTCCATTTGGCCAATTCTGTTTCTTAAGGCATTCTTCTCCTCATTGGCTTTTTGGAGCTCTTTTGCCATTTGGGTTAGTCTATTTTTAAAGGTGTTATTTTCTTCAGCATTTTTTTGGGGCTCCTTTAGCAAGCTGTTGATTTGTTTTTCGTCATTTTCTTGCATCACTCTCATTTCTCTTCCCAATTTTTCCTCTACTTCTCTTACTTGATTTTCCAAATCCTTTTTGACCTCTTCCATGCCCTGAGAGTAATTCATATTTTTCTTGGAGGCTTTGGATGTAGGATCTTTCATTTTGTTGTCTTCTTCTGGTTGCATGTTTTGATTTCCTTGTCACCAAGAAAGTAAGATTCTATAATCTGTTTTTTTTTCTGCTGTTTGCTCATTTTTCCAGCCAATTACTTGACTTTTGAGCTCTTTGTTAAGTGGAGGGTGTACTGCCCCAAGCTTCAGGGATTTTGTGCAGCTGTTTTCAGAGATATTTCTAGGGACCTGTAAACTTTCAGTTCTTCCAAGGTGGTATGATCTTAGGAGAGGGGTATATTCCTCTCCAAGCCTGTGCTCTGGTCTGTGAGCAACCACAAACACTCTTTTCTGCCTTGGAACTGTGAGGAGGATTCCCTCTCCACTTCCACCACAATCTCTGCCACGCCAGCACTCTTCCTCATCTCAGGACTGCCACCGAGGACTATATCCCAGGGAGAGAATCCTGTCTCATGACCAGCAAAGAGATCCCTGCAATCCCCCTCTGATCAGCCCCTCAATTCCCCCACCATCTGTAGGCTGAGAGATCTAGAAGCCACCACTGTGGCAGCAGCTGCCACCACCCTGGGGCTGGGCCCGGGGCCGGACCATGCCCTTTCTCACTGACTTTTGAAGCTGTCTTTGGTTTTTGTGGATTCAGAAGTCTGGAAACTGCTGCAGCTGCCAGCGATTCAGTCTTCTAAGGCCTCTTCCAGCCCCATCTGTGCTGGCATGGCCCACGGAGGGCTGGCGTGGCCCATGGTGGGCTGCGCTCCTCTCCCATCCTGGTGCAACAGACCTTTCCTGTCATCCTTCCAGATTGTCTGGGGCTAGAAATTTGTTTCAGTCTGTCATTTTGTGGCTTCTGCTGCTCTAGTATTTGTTTAGAGTCATTTTTACAGGTATTTTGAGGGGTTTGGGGGAGGGCTCAAGGACATCCCTGCTTTTACTCCACCATCTCGGCTACACCTGCTTCTTAGTTTCCTTCGAGACTATTCCTACCTTCTGCCTTTCCCAGTCCCCTTTGCCTCTCTCTGAGATTACTTTGCACCTATTATCTATTTGTTTCATGCTAATTATACTTCTATGTTGTCTCTCTCATTAGAATACAAGCTTTTTGAGGTCAAGAACAATATCTTCACATATGTATATCCAGTGATTAGCAGACTGTCTGACACATTTAATTCCTTATGAAGTGCTTGTAGACTAACTAGTCTGGATAAGCAAGTGGAACTCGTTATTTTTAAAAATAGCTATTCCTACATTATCTCATCTCTGTAATATTAGGTGCAGGGTCGGGATTAATATCTCCATTTTATAACAAGGAAAACTGAAATGTCGAACAGCTAAATGATTTGCCCAGGATTGTACTAGCAATGTGATATAGAAAGGGTGCTGGATTTTAAATTAAAAGACCTGGGTTCAAATTCATGCTCTGTTGCTTACTACCTGTTGTGACCCCAGGCAAGGTCCTTCATACAATAATGATGATGATGAAGAAGATGATGATGATAGCTAACATTTATATAGTGCTTACTAGGCGCCGGACATTGTGCTAAGTTCCTTACATTTATATTATTTGATCCTCACAACAACCCTGAGAGGTAAATGCTATTATTATCCCCATGTTTAAAGATTAGTAAACTCAGGCAATAGAAGTTAAGTGACTTATCCAGGATTACACTGCTGGTAAGTGTTTGAGGCCAGACTTGAACTCTGGTCTTCTTGACTCCAGGCCCAGCACTATCCACTGAGCCACCTAGCTGCTCCATCATCTCTCAGGGCCTTAATTTTTTCCATCTGTAAAATAAGAGTACTTTAGTAGCTGACCTCAGAGATTAAAAGTCTGAAATTTTCATGTTTTAAGTACTGTCTCTTGGGTTATGACTTTTTTTTCTTTTTGCCATTAGTCTGGTGCTTTATGAAAGGACCACAAGCACTTTCTCTCAATAGCCATCCACGGCTATTCCATAGAAAAGCATATTGTTATTCCTTACCTGATACCAAGGCTAAGCCTGCTGGTCTCTCTGATGTGGAAATTCTGGTGCCAGCTAAAGAGCCAGTTTTAAAAATGTTTCCTCAGTAGTTTATCTCTTCAGATGCTGTCCCCTTCCCAGAGCTTGGTAACTGCAGTTTACATTTTTGTTTGTTTGTTTTCTCTTTGTTTCTTTTGGTGTGCTGGGTTTGCGTTCTTTTTTTCCCCTCTTCTTTTCCTTTTTTAATACAGGAATCGGCCAAGGAGTTCCTGTCGTGGCCCTCATTGTGGAAGGAGGACCAAATGTAATCTCCATTGTTTTGGAGTACCTTCGAGACACTCCCCCAGTTCCCGTTGTTGTTTGTGATGGGAGCGGACGGGCATCTGACATCCTGGCATTTGGGCATAAATATTCAGAAGAAGGCGGGTAGGTAATTTGTTAAGACACATGTCAGAATGCATAGTTCTTTCCATGCACAAATTACTTTTGAAATCTAGGACCTAGCAGGGTTTGTTAAATTTTTCTTGGCTATCTCAATCTAGCCTAGACTAATTCTGATAGAAAAAAAATGGAGGCCACCTAAGTGCCATCATATTCATTAGGGATACATCCAACACAGCCACTGCAAAAGAAAATCTCATGCAAACGATGTCATATTGTACTGAATATACAGAGGGAGACTGAAGTGGGGATTATAAACAAATATAACCTTTTCTTCATGTTTTTCTTTCCTTCCTTCCTTGCTTTTCCTGTAATGGAAAGATAGATAGAGCTAAGACCAAAGGTAGGTAAGGTTAGCTAACCCCCCATGGTTACAACATTCAAGGAAGGGCAGCAACGGTCACTTGTTAATATGACTTTTTTTGTTAATATTATTTTTTATAAATATACAGGGTGTCCTAAAAGTCTTCAAGCCAAGATTTTTGATACACTCTTTACTTATTGTCATGTCAGAGGACTCCATTTTCCATGGCACATTATTTTATTTTGTGATGAATCAAGTTGCATGTGTTAAAGTGAAATCTCAAAGGCCTTGGGGTTGTCATTTTTCAAATCTTAACAAGGATGAAGAGTTGCCTCGTCGCAGCTCTGTGGACAGGAATTAGATAGCAATACACGTAGGCGAATGCTTACCATCTCTCTCCTTTTGCTAGTCTCAGATACCTAGTGCTCCTTCATTTTCTTCTGGATGTCCAAAAACTTTTTCCCCCACCTCAACCTGTTTCAACTCATCCCTAGAGACAGGGCAGTGGGATGGGAAGAATGCTGCCCTTGGAATCCTAGGATCTAAGGTTCAAGTCTGGCCCTTGAAATGAGGGGGTTAGACTAGATATTCTCTAATGCCCCTTCCAGCTCTAATTCTATGTTGTTACAATCATGTCTGAGTTTGACCTGTGCCCCCAAAATGTTTCCTTCCTTCCAGACTGATTTGACTCTCCTAAGCCTCAATTTCCTCTTTTTATAAAATGGGAATAGTAATCATATTTACACACCTACCTCAGTAGCTTGTTTTGTGGAAAGAGCTTGGGGCCATAAGGTGCTTGGTCAACCCCATTATAAGAGCTATTATGATTATTCTGGGAGTATTGTTGTTCAGTCATTTCAGTCATGTCTAATTCTTGGTGACCCCATTTGGGGTTTCCTTGGCAAAGATACTGGAATGGCTTGCCATTCCCTTCTCCAGCTCATTCTGCAGATGAGGAAACTGAAGCAAACACAAGTTAAGTGACTTGCCCAGGGTCACACTGCTAGTAAGTGTCTGAGGCCACATTCGAACTCTCTCTGATGCCAGACTTAGCGCCTTATGTACTCTGCCATCTAGCTGACTGAGAGTACTGAGCAGAAATTAATTAGGTAATTATCAGATTAAAGCAATTCACAGTAAGGTATGAATGATTCTTAACCCTCCCGGATGCATGTTTACTTCAAAAGAATGAATAGCTGATGAAAATTAATGTCTGATTGATGGGATGTGTAAGGGAGATATTGCTTTTAACAAGAGGGCTTTCCTAGTTCAAACTGACTCTCTCTCCCCACTCCAATACCCAACCCTACCACCTTATTCTACTGTTAACCAAAATGACTTTATAGTGTCAGAATTGCAGCAATAAGTCATTCATCCATGGAAGAGGCATTAGACTTGTTCTGGTTATTGATGGGGACATCAGAGAGACAGATTTGGACTTTCAATAAGGAATAAATGATCAGTCAGTAGAGTTTTCCAAAAGTTAAAATGGGATGTCCTGAAATGGGCATGCTGTTACTGGAGGTCTTTAAGCAAAGACTGGCCATTCACTTATAATTACAAATTCTTGTTTGGTCAAAGGTTGAATTATATATAGGAACCTTTGTACTCTAAGATTTTATGGTCAATCGACAAGCATTTATTATTTGCCAGGTAAGCTGCTAAGTTTTAGGGATTGTTGTTTTTATTCAGTCACATCCAGCTGAATGGGGTTTGTGACTCCATTTGAGGTTTTCTTGGCAAAGATACTGAAGTGGTTTGCCATTTCCTTCTCCAGCTGATTTGACATATGAGGAAACTGAAGCAAACAGGGTTAAGTGACTTTCCCAGGGTCATAGACTGTCTGCTAGTAAGTATCTAAGGCCAGATTTGAACTCAGGAAGATGAATCTTCTTGACTTCAGCCCTGGCACTCTATCTACTATGCCATTTAGCTGACCCTAAGTGCCTGGGATACAAAGGTCAAAATGGAACTTTTTCTGCCCTCTAGGAGCTTATGTTCTCTAAGGGGGATCCCAGCCCACTTCTTCACCTTTTCAAGCACCCCTCCACACATGGGGCTTGGCAAAACACAGTCACTTAATGAGAAAACAAAGTGGCACTAAAAATTTTACAACTAGAAGTAACAAAACCAACCAATGCAAATGACCTATCATATAATTTTTCTAAAAATAATAAATGGGATTGAAATTGTGGAGGGTCATGGATATCCTGCACAATTTCTACAGTGAGGAGAAAGGGATGAGGGTTCCTTGGGATTATACTGCAATTTGCTTGCAAATCACTTTAAATTCATCTTAGCCTCTTCCTTGATAGACTAATTTACATCCAGGAAGGGTGCCCTGTTGATCAGCTAGAATTCATTAAGTGTCTACTATGTGCCAGGCTCTGTGCTATGGGCTAATGATAAAAAGAAAGGGAGGGAAAACAGTCCCTGCCTGCCAGGAGCTCACAATCTAATGGGAATGACGGCCTTCAAACAACTATATACACAAATAAGATACAGACAGAATAAATCGGGAGTAGTCTCAGAGGGAAAGCATTCTTGCACAAGGAGGGTCGTCAGCCCTGAAGTATTCCATCTATACTTAATCAAATAGTGATCTTTATTTGATCCAGAGTCTTCAAAGATATTTGTCTTTGTGGGACACTATTTACCTCTGTCTCCCTTGTTTCAAAGGCAACAATATAATTTGATTTCTGTAAGGCAGTAAAGAGATCTTATGGAATGTACTGTAGATATCCCTGAGACCATATTTCTTGCTATTTAAAATATTTTTTTCCATTGAAATGAATACGTAAATTGTCTTCCAGAAAGTTCAGTTCCCTCTTGGACATTAGCAGAACTGTCATGGGGCATTTCCAAAATATCAAAAATTAGAGAAAATTTTAAAACCTGGTGCATGTTGTTCTGCTCTGTACTGCAATTTATTGCTTGCAATGTATTAGGCTTTGTATATTTCGAACTAAAAAGTCTCTAGTAATTGAATTCTCCCAAGTTTCCTCTGTAGCATAGTATATGGAATCTTTGAGCTGAAAGGAGCCTTGCAGGTCAACTGCTCCCTAGGTAACAGTGGGGTAAAAAGTAGCAGAACAAGGAACTGTTCTATCTTGAGGAAATTTGTACAAAAATATGACATATTAGGAAACAGCTTCTCCCCTTGAACCCCAAAAGCCACTGCCTCAGGGAGGTTCCTTTTCTATTCTTGGCTTCCCCCATTCGTAAAGAAGTAACTGCAGACTGATCTGGGGTTCAGCTGTGAATGCTCATCCCTCTCCAGCCTTGGGTTTGTTGCTTTACAAAGCTAATTACAAGTGAACTATAACAAAATGAAGTAAGAATTTTATGATGTGGGCCATCTGGAGACCTGCCAGATTTGATCCAATGCATTTAGTCAGATAGGAACAAACAGCCTCACAAATTCAAGAAATTTAAAAAGTTATTGCAATAAAAGATTGTTTTGCAGTACAGTCAGGTTCTTCCCTACTGAAAAAAAAGTTGTCAGATTCAGAATTCATTTGCCAGGCAGAAATTCTCTTTAGATTTGCCACAAAGTTCTTACATTGCGAAGCAGATAATTAAGCAACACTTCAGAAACATCGCCATCATCATTAACATGTATATATTTACATATATACATATATTTAAAGAGCAGAAGAAAGTTATGTCTATATTCATCATCAAACAAAAAGACTAAGTCTGTATTTTTTAAAAAGTCAGGAAGTAGCTTTAGTACTTTATAAAAACAACAATAATTGTTTATTTAATTGTATTTTTTCCCATTTTACCCAGTAGTTTAGGCTTTATAAGTGGCCTACATCTGATCAACCTTGATAGCAATGGTGATACCTTGCTTCTTGAATGGGTTTTTTCTAAATACAAAGAAAATCTAATGATGCATATTAGCAGTATTTTGACATGTTGAAGTAGATAAGCTATACTAAAGGGGTTCTTATATGTGTGTTTGTTAATATATCTTAGTTTTATTTTTTATTAAGAGAAATCTATTCTCTCTCCTTCCCATTCTCCAGGAAAAAAAAAATCCCTGTAACAAATCCATGTGGTTAAGCAAAACAAATTCCTTCATCAGCCATATTAGACATATAAATATAGATAAAATAGATAAAGATATAGAGATATCATTGTGCACCCTAAATCCATTACCTCTCTATCAGGAAGTGGCTAGTATGCTCCATCATTGGTCCTCTGGAATCCTGAATCTGGAGTCATGTCATTGATCAAAATTCTGACAGTTTTCAGAGTTGTTTGTTTTCACAGGGTTGTTGTTACTTTATAAATTGTTCTCCTGGCTTTGCTCATTTCATCCTTCTTCAGTTTATACAAGTGTATAAAACTGCTCACTTTTTGCTTTTTGGCAGGGCAATTGGGGTTAAGTGACTTGCCCAAAGTCACACAGCTAGTACATGTGTCAAGTGTCTGAGGTCGAATTTGAACTCAGGTCCTCCCGACTCCAGGGCTGGTGCTCTACTCACTGTGCCACCTAGCTACCCCAAAACTGTTCATTTTTAATAATACTGATGTAACAGGACAAATCGTTTTTCTGGCCCTGCTCACTTCACTCTGCATTGGTTCAAGTAATTCTTTCCCTTTTTCTTTGAAATCATCTATTTCCTCATTTCTTATACCACATATATGCATATCGAAATATGTATAACATCATACATTATTACATATAGCACAAAGTATTATTTTTTATGTAACAGACATTAACTATTCTATATTCTTACACTAAATTGATGTATTTGGCACATATTAATTTATTGTAGCATATATTAATATAGTATTTGTTACATTATTATACCACAATTTGTACGTTTATTTATTAACACAGAACTTTTCCAAAAGGCCCAATTTGTGAAAGTTTGCCTTTATGGAATGAAACACAATTTTACATTTGGGGCTTCAGTTTCAAATTCTATCAGCAATTCAAATACTGTATGAATTAAAATGAGAATTCATTCTTTGCGGGGGGAGGCATGAAATAACACAGAATAAACACTTGAAAAATTTAGTTTATGGATCATGGATTTTGAGGGAGAAGAGATCTCGGAGGGTCAGCCCTTCTCATCCCCCACACCATTTTACAGACAAAGAAACTGAGGTCCAGAGGGAATAAGAGTTAGTCAGGATTATACAGATAATAAATAGAAGAGGAAAGATTGGAACCCAGATCTTCTTCTGAATTTGAATCTAGCACTCTCTCCATGGCAGTCAATGCACAAATAATTATTTAGCACGTATTACATGGTGTTTGTCCCTGGGTATACAAAGATAGCAGTGAAACAGTGCCTGATCTTGGAGGTGGGGGGGAGCAGACTATCTATCCATCTATCTATCTATCTGTCTGTCTGTCTGTCTGTCTGTCTGTCTATTGTCTATCACCTATCATCCATCTATCTAATCTGTCTATCTATCTATAATCAATCTCTATCTACCTGTCTGTCTATCTATCTACCTACTTACCTATCTCTCCATATATATGCATTTATATATGTATAGGTATGTAGGTAGATGTATATGTGTATGTATATAAAAATACATGATAATTTTAAGAGCAAGGCATTGGAATGTCAGGGCTTCAGTAAAGCCTTCATGTAGAAAGTGGCATGTAAACTAAATCTTGGTGGAAATTTAGGTATCTAAGGAATGTGCAATTTGTTCCTTTGGCAGTTTAATATATACTAGACATATTTATACTAGAATTATATTTATATTATATAATTCTTTGCTTCTTTTAATATTTATGATTGTTCCCTTTTGCCTTTGAATATCCTGAAACTATTACCAAGAATATAAATCTGAGAGTGTAAATATAAGAATAAATTAACTTTGGAAATAAATTGCAGTGGACAGAACTGAAAATCTTTTAGCTATAAGATTGTTTGCAGCTGAGAAAGATAAACTTTCAAAATACAAATACAGCCTCTCACAAGACAAACTGATTTTTATACAGTTCATGTGAAATTACCAATTCAGTTTTTTTTCTCTTTTACATTTTTCCCTTCCATCTCTGCTCTTGGCCTTATACCATCAGAGAAATTGACCAACTCCATCTTTTCTCTATAGATGAAAAATTATTTCCATCATGAAACTGAATTGTCTAATGCTCCTGCTTTAAGATTTTCAATGAGTCACAAAATAACCTCAAGTCATTCAACATGGCTATATTTCATTAATATTGTCAAACTGTTCTTTTAGAAGCTTAAGTCAACACTATGCTTAACATATTTATTAATGTGACCCAAGTGCAATTTATGTATCATAGCTATCCTTAATGAAAATACATGATACTTTTTTTTTTTTAGTAATGGCTGGATTTAGGGCCTGACTTCTTACCCTTTTGAATATAAGGAATTCCATTATCTTGCTTTCAAATGGTAGACTGATTAGCAAGAACATTGTGCATGTTACAGCCCTTTGAGCAACTAACTCTTTTCCATTCTATCCCCTGCAGAAAAAGATTGTAGGTGCAGAAAAGAATTCAGGCTAGCCCCTAATTCTTCCCTCAATAAACAAATCCCTGCTGTCCATCAAAAAACTGCAATGTTTAAAAAGCTGTGTGATATAAAATACCTACACTGAAAGAACCTGGAGAAAGTTTCCAGGATTTATTTTAGGTAAATTTTATTTCATCCATTTTTATCAAATATTTACCTAAACATTATATGTATATGTATTTTATCCAATCACTGTCATTTCTGAGTCTGTACCTATTGCTGTTTACCTAGGTTTCTACGTAGCTTAGTCTTAGGATCAGAGATTCAGAGCCAGAAGGGACCTCATTATTGTTCAGTCATTTCAGTCTTGTCTGACTCTTTGTGACCCCTTTTGTAATGAGAATATGATTGCATTTTGACACTTTAAAATTGGTATATCACAAATCACTTTATTCAACTGGTTTAAATATTCTTGCTCAACATAAGGCACTGGCAAAGATTCTGGAGTTTGCCATTTCCTTCTCCAGCTCATTTGACAGATGAGGAAACTAAGTCAAACTTGCCCAGGGTCAGTTGCTTAGTGTCTGAGGCTGGATTTGAACTCAGGTCTTCGTGGCTCCAGGACTGGTGCTCTATTGGCAGCACCACCTAGCTACCTCAGAAGGAACTTTAGCTAATCATCTGGTCCAGTACAAACTGCCTCACTTTGCAAAAGATTTAAGTGATTTGCCAATGCAATACATGTAATAAGTGAAATTTCTTCTAAAAAATTTGATGTGTCCCCCTTGAAATTCCCAATTTAAATATGGTCAGAGAGGAAGCATAGTTTGTAGACAGCCCTGGAGTTAGGAAGTCTTCATTCAAGTGTTGCCTCTCAATCACACTGCAGGCAAGTGAAATAACCTCTCAGTATCCCCAGGGAAATCTATGATGCTATAAGTTGCAGAGCAAGTACCAATCTTTATTGATTTTTTGGCCTTTTTTTGTATTCCCAGCACTTAGCACAGTGCATGGCACATAGGTACGTAATAAATGCTAGTTATCTAACTGACTGGAATTTCCCAATCCCTGTATAACCACAGGTTCAGTATAAAAAATAAACATAATCATAAAATGGTCACTTCATTGGCATTTCTGATGATCTCCTGGGGGGAAAAATAGGGATGAAATACAAAGTTGGAGGTGGAAAAGCCCAAGTGTGTCAATATCCTCTCTTTGTCTCCAACTAAACCTCAGGTGATAAGAACAAGATAGGAAAGTCATCTGGAGAACAAACTAATAAGATGTTCTAGAAAACCAGCCTTAGTAGATCCAATCCTGAATCTCATCATCTTCGTGCGCTGAAGCATAGCCATGAGATATTGCCATACGATTCGGGGTCACAAATGTTTTCTTCCTCCACTCAAAGATTTCCATCTGAAGCAGGAGGATGTCAAAGTCCCATTTGTCTCTATCAGATCTGCCAGAATAAAGTAATTGATCCAGTGGTCTGCATGCCAGCTTGATTTAGACATGCCAGGGAGGGAAAGGAAGAAACAAATATCAAACATGCTTACATTAGGTGCCCATTCTGGATTGTATTAATTTCCTGGTTTCTTTCTTCTAAAGTTTTCTCTCAGAAACTATGCCAAACTTTAATGCAGTCCCACAGTATATGCTGTCTGTCAAAATGGAAAAGGAATTAATTGAGCTAAAGTTATGTAGATTCCTAAATCTTAAGAACCAGCAACCTGAGATGCCTTAAAGAGAGAAGTTGTATAAGTGGCATTATTTAATGTTGTTAGTATGACATCAGACTCAGTGGAACCTTTTAGTGGAATGGAATATGTTAGAAGAATGATATAGTTATTCAATAAGTGATGACATGTGGAATAATGAGCATTTGCCTGGATGTTAGGATAAATGGCGATAAAGGCATTTTTGAGCATGCACTTCTCCCCCTCAGCACTTAGCATGGAGAAAAAAATATGTTTACATATTGAAATTTAAAAATTTACATATCACAAATAATTATCACAGTTCCTTTTATTCTACTGTTATTTTAATGCCCTTGCTTGCTCTCTCTCTCTCTCTCTCTCTCTCTCTCTCTCTCTCACACACACACACACACACACACACACCGAATTAAAAGCTTGAAAACAAGGACTTATGTTCAGAGAGTCTTTCCTAATGAAAATACAAATAATGTAAACATTTATAAATAAAAATTATTTCTTGAATATCTATTTTGTGCCTAGTACAATGGTTAGGCTTTGTGAGGAATACAAAAAAAAAATCTATTCCCCAGAAGAGTTTTCAGGTTAACAGAGGGGAAGAATGAGGGGAAAAGAGAGGTGCAGAAATGACAATACAATAAGTTACTATCAAATTGGTTGGTTTTGCTGAAGGTGGAGATCATTTTTAGGCAGCTTTTGAGATTCCCATCCCTAGGCTGCTAACATAGCAATGAATTTTTCAGTCGCAGCAACTCCCAAAGGACATCTCTACGTTATGGAGGGATTACTCTCTGGAACCTTGGTGAAAGTTCTAACACTGATCATTTTTTAAAGATCCTCCAAATACATTTTGAAGCATTTTTAACTTAAAGTGAAAAATGAGATGGGGAGAGTCATGTCTTTACCTCACTGGCCATTTATTGGATTAAAATCTATTAGCCTAATTGGGCTGTGTCATAAGGCAGGGTAAAATATTAAACACGGATGAATATCCAGATAGTTCAGGGAAGAAATAACTCTTAGGAGCTGGAGAGATTTTTTTTTTACTTGAAGTTATCCAAATTGGGTATCTCTATTGATTAAAATGACTAAAAGTTTACTCAACTTCATATCTCACTTTAGGTAAACAGAGCTTTGAACACGAATAGAAGACAATATTTATAGAAGATAGATGGTTCATGACTAGATTAACTGATGAATGGAGATGGGGGAAGTACTTTCCAAATGGGGAAAATCTCACGATCACTACTGTCCTTTTAGACAGATAATCAATATCTAGTGAAGATTTCAAAATGTCTATCATTTATATTGTTTTCTTTGGAGATACCTGTAGCTATACTCATTGATTATTTCATGGAATAAATGATTTTTCAATTTCCAAAGGTTAAAAGAAATTCAGATTGCCCCTTGCTTGTGATGGACTTCCTTAGGAAGGATGTATTTTTTACCTTGGGTTTCATTCACAGAATTATCCAAATTATTACATTATCAACCAAGTCATTTTGAACACTGCTGAGTTGAGTAAAATTGCACTTCTTACTTCACTAGAACGGTTCTTGATTCCAAAATTCTACAGAACTACTCTTTTCAAACTTTGATTTGGAAACTTTCCTTATAAGGAGAAAGCTCTATTATCAAAAATGTAAAGTCAAACATGGGTTCAAAAAGTAAAATTTACAATTACGGAATAGGAGAATCTGGAAAAGATCTTTTCTCGAAAAGAATCTGAGGGTTTTAGTGGGTTGTAGACTCAGTATATTGGCAGTATGATGTGACCATTCAAAACACTTAATGTGATTTTTGGCTTGAATTAGGAGAGGCATTCTTCCAGGAATAAGGAAGCAACAGACCCTGTGTCTACTACTTTGGTTGGACCCATCTTGTTGGCAGCTGTGTAGCAAAGTGGACAGAGCACCGGGCCTGGATTCAGGAAAACATGAGTTTAAGTCCAGCCTCAGTCATTTACTAGCTGTGCAACAAGGACTGTCTGCCTCAGTTTCTTCAGCTGCAAAACAGAGATCATAACAGCACCTCTCTCCCAAGATGGTTGTGAGGATAAAATGAGATATTTGTAAAATGCTTAACACAACGCCCGCTATGTAGTAGGCTTAATTATAAATGCTTGTTCACTTCCTTCATAGGCTCATGGGCTCATACTCTGAAGTATGGAGTTGAGTTCTGGGCATCACAATTTACAAACCATGTTGATAAGCTGGAGAGAATTTTTAGAAGAGAGCAACCAGGAAGAATCTTGAGTCCAAGTCATACGAGGAGAAGAAATAATGAGGATGTGTAGCCTGGAGAAAAAACACTCAAGGGAGACATTTTCAAGTATTTTAAAGTCTGTAATAAAGACAAAAGATTAGAATTGCTCCGTTTGGCCCCAGAGGGTGGTGTAGCCCAGTAGGGAGCAGTAGGTGGAAGTTACAAAGAGACAGATTCAGACTTGTTACTAGAATAAACCTTCTAAGAAATAAAGCTGTTTAACAGTGAGATGAGTGGCTCAAGAGACAATCAGTTCCCCTTCATTCAAGGTCTTCTAACAGAAACTGGATGACCTTTCATTTACCAGGTACATTGTACTGGGAATTCCTTTTCATGTATCAAATGCACTAAATGATTACAAAGGTCCCCTCCAACTCTTAGAACTATGATTTTATGAAAAAGACCTCCAGTTGAAAGAATCACATCAGGAGGAGTGGTAAAAATAACTAACATTTATACAACTTTTTAAGGTGAGAAAAGCACATTCCACATATTCTCTCTTTTCTTTTTTTTTTGGAGGGGGGAGGGGATGGCAATTGGGGTTAAGTGACTTGCCCAAGGTCACACAGCTAGTAAATGTGTCAAGTGTCTGAGGTCATATTTGAAATCAGGTCTTCTTGACTCCAGGGCTGATGCTCTACTCACTGTGCCACCTAGCTGCCTCCATATATTCTCTCTTTTAATCTCCATAATAACCCTATAAAATTGGTGATATTTTTTACCACCATTTTAAAGATAAAGGAACTGAGGCTGGGGAAAGTTAAGTAACTTGCCATGAGTTAACACAGCTAGTAAATATCTGAGCCATCATTCAAGCTCAGATATTAGTGACTTCAAGTCTAGTACATAAGTCCAGTATGTCACACACATACCCCTGCCCACATACACACTACACTTAACTGCCCTATACCTCTTGTAGTACTCTTTATTAATAAAGTTTTACTATGAGGTTTCAGGTTCTATTGAATTTTGGAATTCTATAGATGAATTGCTCAAAATTCATCTCTCACCCACCTACCACATACACATTATTTATTCTCACAAAGGGTAGATAGGGCAGGAAGATGAAAGAAATAAGAAAGAAATAAGAGCAAAATACACCCACTACACTCAGATTTCAACAATACAGAATAATAGGTGGTTCCCATTTTATCATGTGATGAGGCAACGCTATCACTGAGGTCTCCACAACTCACCTCAGATTTTTGCAGAATACACCATAAGGTTCACTTTCAGGTAGTAATGCCTTTACTTTGGTATGAAAATCTATATTAATATAGAAAACCCATTTGAAATGCCACAGATTATTGTAATGATTAAAAAGTTTCAAGAAATATAGTTTCTGGGAAATCTAGTCATTTTATTAATAAGACCAGCAAGTTATTAATAAAAGGATGGTCATTTGGCCATCACTCTTAGACCAAAGGCAATCATGGTGGCAGGCTCATAGTTCTCAGAGAGCAGGTGTTCCTGAGGGGTGGCGATCAACAGTGATTGGACAACACAATGGAAGGTGAGCTATATTAGAATGAAAGGCTGAGAGTGACATCATGTCACCTTTGGGCAGAGAAACTATATCTATACCAGATCATTTATAGCTTTGGGCTATCTATTCAAAGAATGCCCTAGCAGAACACGGTAGCTTCCACCTGGATAGGGTCTTGAATTAGAAAGTTAGTCCAATCTCATTATCAGCAATGTCCTTCAAGAGACTGAGCTTAAAATCAGGACTTTGGAAGAAGGGAAGAGTTCTGAATCTCCCCCAAGATGTTGGTTATTAATAATAATTTCTTTCACAATATTGATTATTTTTGTCATAGGATTTAAAGGTGTAAGGGGTTTAAGAGATCATCTGATCCAACACACACATACCTCTCCTTTTTATGAATGGGGAAAGTGTGGCCCATAAAGGGAAAACAATTTCCCTAAAATCATAGGATGGATAAGTATCTGTGTCAGGATTCCAGCACAAGCTAGACTAACAAAACCGATGCATGCTCTGGCCACTACAGCATGTTTTTAGCCTAAATCTTTTCCTTTGTGAAAAATGGCAAAAAGCTTTTTCATAGCCTTGAATACTTCTAAAACTCTTATCTGAATGATGCTCAGACAATAGCCTTCACTGTACTTAATCTCCCCGCCTTAGAAGGAGAGCCACCTGAGTTAATTTGACTGACATTTGAACCTGTGGTTGCTGCAAAGCTAGTGGATTAACCACTAAGCCTGCAGTTTCATTAATAATTGAGAATGCTTTGGACTTCCCTAATGCCTTTCACCCAAAGATTCCGAAGCAGCCTATGAATGTTAATGAATTACTTCTCTTCTCCCGTTCATGTGTGCCCAGCTGTAGCTTCTGGCTGAGTAACCACTTCTTGCCCCCCCAGTGAAAGCTCCAGTCTCCACCAAGGTGGTTGCAGCAATGTTAACTCCAAGCTGTATGCCTGTTGTTTGGTAAGGCCTCTGAGCTCTTTCAACAAAACCTTTTCATTTATTTGCATAGCAAACTAACAACTGTTTAATGAGTTGCTCTACTGGCTTTTTGGATTTTCTGCTTCTGGAGTGAAAAGTCAACAGAACAGCCTGCTGTAGGGAAAGGAGCACTGGATTTGAAGTCAGAAAACCTGGATCAGAATCCTGGCTCTGCTGATGACTACCTACGTGACCCTTGGCAAAGTTACATCGCCTCTTTGATAGTCAGCATACTTTTCAGTAAAATTAGAATGTTAGACTATATGATCTCCAATGACTCTTCTAATTCTAAATTCTCTGGTCCTTAAAATAATGAGTAACACATCCCACGTAACAATAGCAACAACTAGCATTTGTATAGTGCTTTAAGGTATTGCAAGGTGTTGCACATATATTAACTCATCTGATTGTCACAGTAATCATGTGAGAAAGGTGTTATTATGATCTGAATTTTACAAACGGAGAACCTGAAGTTGAGAGAGATTAAGAGACTTGCCCAGGGACACGCCCCTAGTACTTGCGTGAGGCAGGATTCAAACTCAGTGTTTTCCTGACTCCCAGCCCCATTGCCCCTTCTAGCAGCGCATATATATTCGAAACAACTGGGGAAAAAAATGAATCAGCAAAACCTATGTCAGATCATAGCTCAAAGGACTCTTCCCATCTAGTGGCATGTGTAAAAGGAGATTGTCTAAAAACCCAATAGTCCTCCATTACCTATGTCAATAAGCCAACCATTTTTGTGTGGAAATAAAAAAATGAAGTCAAGTCAAGCTAAAGCATTGAGCTGAATCTAATAAGATGTAATTCAACAAAAATAAATGTAGAATCTTGTACCAGGGTACAAAAATCATCTTCATGGGTATGAAATGGAGGTGGCAAATAAAGACATTAGTTCTGAAAAAGATCTTGGAGTTTAGTGGAATGCAAATATAATACAACTGAGTGAAGTGGTGTGGCAACCAAAAAAGCTAATGTGATCTTAGGTTGCATTAACAGGGGCTTAGCTTCCAGGAGTAGGGAGGTGAGTGCCTCGTAAGCTGGAGCATATCAGAGGAGGGCAACCGTGGTGACACGCCTTGGGTCACTGACATGAGGATTGGTTGAAGAAAACATGGGTAGAAGCAATAAAGAAACAAATAAAAACTTGATGTCAGACTTTCTGACCATTGTGTTCAGTCATTTCATTTGTATCCAATCCTCTATGACCCCATATGGGGTTTTCTTGGCAAAGATACTGAAGTGGTTTGCTATTTTCTTCTCCGGTAGATCCGTTTTGTCAATTGTTAAGCAACTTACCCAGGGTCACACAGCTAAGAAGTGTCCAAGGTTGGATTTGAACTCAAGTCTTCCTGACTCCAGCCCCAGTGCTCCATCTGCTGAGCTACTGGTTGCCTCTTCTAATAATTAGAGCTATCCAAAAGTAGAATGATTTGCCTCAAGAGGTAGTGGGTTCCCCCTCCTTGGAGAGCTTCAAGGAGAGTCTGGATGACTGACCACTTGTCAGTGTATGTTACAGCAGAGATCCCTTTGATGTATGGCTTGGATTAGATGCTCCTTCTAACCCACATATTCTGTGATTCTATCTATGTGACCAGCTTCCCTCTGCGACTACCCACAATTTAACCTTCATATATCTTGTATATGCATAATTATTTTCATGGTGTCTCCCCATTAGACTGTGGGCCCCTTGAGGGCAGGAATTCATATCCCCAGAACTTACCACAGCACCCTGAATACAATAGGTACTAAATTGTTCATTGACTGACTGACTGACTGACTGACCAACAGTGGTGGGAAGGAACTATTTTGGTTTTGTCTTTATTTTCCCAGGAACTACCTAGTAGGTCCCTACAAAAATATAGATTGGATTGAATTCAAAACAGCTGGAGTTCAGAAAAAATTGACTTACCTATATTTCATTGGCCTATTCTCCAGCAAATTCCCTTATTGTCAAACTTTGACCTTAACCAACTCACCTCTGCTTCTCGTTCTTCTCCACCTTTTTTTTTTCTTGGAGATCCATCTAGCCTTTCAATTGCTTCTTCCTTTCTTCTTAATCTAGCTTTACCTTCCCTGTCCACTCCTCATCTTGATACCCTTCTCCAGTTTCTGGAAGATTCTCTTAATTACCGCCCAAGGAAGTAGCTGCCCAAAGCACCTAAACCATGGAAAGACAGACTTTGTTCCCTATTAAAGAATTTTGAAGTGTTAGGGAATAGCTTGGGAAAGTATTTTCAAAGGTGGGGTTTTTCTAGTGCCCTTGAAGTAAGTGGTAGAGAATTAATTCCTAACGTCACAGCATGGAGTTATTTCAATGTTCTACCCAAGCAGAAAGTAGATCCTACATAGTTTATCTTGGGGAAGAAATTGGGACAGGACTGGTTTTATAATTTATAGTATAAAGAAGGCAAGTTTATATGAATCCAGTTCTGTATCCAAGAGTCATGAATTAGTTGTATTTACATACACACGTGCACACACACATATGTGTATATACATACACATATATAATTTTCTGGTTTTTTAAAAAATTTTTCTGCTTTCCCTTTCAAAGTGTGACCCTATTTTAAATATAGACTAGTTCAGTTCAGCAGTTAGCACAGAATCTATCCACTGTCTTTTAATGTTTCTTTCAGATCTTACCTTAAGCACTACTTGATCAGGCTCCACTCTAGCTGCTGGGGACCTTCCCCCCAAATTACCCTCATTTATTCTGTCTTATCGAAATTTTGTATCTCTGACCCACCCCACCTCCAGCACAGTCCTCTCTGTACATCAACTCATAATAATTAACACAGTTATTAGTGTTTGAACAAATGAATTAAATTAAATTTTAATAGCTTAAACTCCAAAACTGGATAAAGCCAAATTTTCTCTGAACAGTAGCGAAATAAGCAGCCTACAAACCCTCGATGTTTGTTGAATGAGAATGGAAAGAGTTCTGGACTTGGAATCAACAGAGACCAGACCTCCTATCTGAGACACTATGTGTATGTGGCAAATCACTTAATGTCTGAGCCTCAGTTTCTTTAACTGTAAAACAACTCTAGTAATAATTATTTATCTTACAAGATTTTTGTGAAGAGCAAATGAACTAACATATATATACATAAATATGTGTGTGTATATATATATATATATATATGTGTGTGTGTGTGTGTGTGTATATATATATATATATATATATATATGTATGTATAAAAGTCCTTTGTAAGCCTTAAAGCTCTATCTAAATATCAGCTGTTATTACAGTAGCCATTGGGAAACCTTCAGCCGTTGGCTGAAGTAATTTATATGAAACTTTCTTCAACTTTCTTCAAGGGCTGATTGCTGAAGGCCAAGAGTTTTTCTCATTGATATTTGAGATAAATGGTTTGGGAGTAATTTTCTCTCTAATTTTATAACCAAATGAGGCATCATATTGCAGTCAAAAGGGTGTTGGATTTGAAATTAAAGAACCTGAATTCAAATTATGCCTCTGCTACTTAATACATGTATGACCCTAGGCCTGTCATTCTCTAGGCCTCATTTTCCTCATCCTGTCCAATGAGAGGGATGGACTAAATGGCCTCTGAGATCCCTCATTTCTAAACCCACGATCCCTTCCAACTGGGAATCTGTGATTCCCAGAAGTATTGTTCTTGCCTATTTCACAGTGATCATGTATAGCTATCTCATCCCATCTTCTACGTCAAAAACTCTGCTAGAGTTAGACTAGACTAGGATGCTCTCCCAGCCATGGAAACCGATAGCATTTGCTAACAGGAGGAAGGGTCAGAGAGTATGGATCTATAATTTCATAGGCAAGGAGAGCTCCCAGCAAGGAATCTCCCTCTGCCAATGCAGATCTACAAATGTTCCATAATTTAGAGAGTTCACCAGGTGAATGAGAGTTCAAGTCACTTGCTTAGCAGTATAGCAATAGGTGTCAGAGGCTGAACTAATTTAATCCAGGTCTTCCTGAAGCTGGTATGTTTAAGTGTTAGGGAATAGCTCTCACAATGTGTGTGTGAGAGATGGACAGACAGAAAGACAGACACAGAACTAGAGACAGAAATGAAGACAGAAAGGTAGTCATAGAGACAGAAAGTGCAGGCAGATGCAAAGTTTCATACTGCAGTAAAGAGATTTGGTTTTCATTTTGGGTGGACCTGTCACATTTCACATCCAGGTAGCCTGGACAGTTACAGAGAAGAAGCCAAATGGTTTAATTTATTTTAAATGACTTTAACAGAAATTAATGTGATAGACAAAAAGACAAACAAGGAAAAAAGTGAATAATTTCTAAAATATGTCATTCCTTCCAGCCACAAAACAAAGATGAACAAGCTAGAAGAAATTGGACAGCCTCCACAAAGCTGTCCAAGCAAAGTTCTGTGATCTCTTGCCCCCATCATTTCCAGAAGTCTCAGGCTACTGCTGTTCTCTCACTTCAAAAATATCGAGTGCAGATTACTGCCTAGGCTGCCAAGCACATGCCTAAATGCTCCTTGGGGCAAGGCTGGCCTTAGTTCTTTAGGAGAAGCCAAACCCCTTGCAAAATCTTTTGTTACCTGTACCATCTTTAACAGAGACAAATGTTGCCAACGATAGTGTCGTAGATAAATCAGGGCCCTTGGGTCCAAGGCATAAGAGAAAACAGGATGCATTAAATGAGTATCAGGAAGTTTGATTAAAAGAAATTTAATACTATATGACCTTTTAATACTCTCTTTTTTGGCTTTTGTAGTAATTTGCATTGTTAGGGAAAATGTCCTACAATTACTCAGATGCTTAAATTTCCTTATCAAATAAGAGAATAGCACAAGAAAATGTAAAGAGCTAAGGGAAAAAAAAAACCATTACATTCATAAACATGGTTAAGTGAAGACTTTGCAGACCAAAAAGAATTTGGTCATAATAATAATTTTCATTTATAAGGCTGCCTGATTAAATTCTCATTTGGAGCAAGTATGTTGGATGGAGTGTCATTGTTACATCAACTAATTGCATGATACAGTGATAAAAGGCTAAATTTGGAGCCAGGGGACCTGAGTTCAAATCCTAGCTATACTATTTCCTGTCTTAATGACCTTGGACAAGTCACTTAAACTTTTTAGGAGAGTCTCAATTTCCTCACCTGCAAAATAAAAAGATTGTATTAGGTGGCCCTCCTTGTTCTCGATCTCTGACCCTTTAAGCAATTCTAAACCTTTTTCTGTGTCTTGGAACCCTTTAGCAGTCTGGTGAAGTTTACGTGATTCTTCTCTGAATCATGTTTTAAATGCATAAAATAAAATACGTAGGATTACAAAGGAAAGAAATTATATTGAAATCACTAGCAAAAGTTCACAGACCCCACCCAGGTTAACCCCTTGTGATAAGTCAATATAAGGTGGCTGGCATCCACATCCAGAGAAGTGACTTACCGAGCATATAAAAGATACTATTTCATTATAACAGGGCTCCTGAGTCTCCTTCGCCCGTAACAAAGGGTCTAGAATCATTTTCAAACCTCTAATGACTTTCAAAGTTGCGTCAGTGATCCATTTAGCAGGCAGCGACAGTGATAGTTAGCCCTAGTCAGGTAGCGGAAGCCATCTTGAACCATGTCTTTGTAAGCCTGAGCCTCCCACACAGCCTTGGGGTAGCTATGTTACCAGAATTGATGCCTAACGTTTTTCACAGATGTCCTGTGAAGAAGCGCCTTCTTGGTAAATAGCTGTGTTCTGCTGAACAAACAGCGTAATTCACCTATTCCAGGGCAACATCTTTGTGCTCCCTGAAAATCTTACCCCAGTCCATTAGTTTGAGGCATCCTTACAACACATATACCTTAAATTTTTACAAAAGACTTTTTGTGCCTCAGAGAGGGGAGTTTTCAGACATTAAAAATATGTGCATTTTCCCCTCATTTTGTTTGGCCTTTGATTTCATCTGTGTTCTCTGTGGGGAAACTTCCTCCTGCAATGCAAACCTTCAAATGATATAAAGTTGATTAAAAAGTACTTAGATATTTAAGTAACTTGCTAAAGTCACTCATGGCAGCTAGGTGGTATTGCAGATGAAGCACCGGGCTTAGAATCAGGAAGCATATCTTCATGAGTTCAAATCCTGCCTCAGCCACTTACTAGCTGAGTGACCCTGGGCAAGTCACTTAACCCTGTTTGCCTTAGTTTCCTCATCTGTAAAACGAGTCAGACGATGAAATGGCAAACCACTCTGGTATCTTTGTAGGTTCATGAAGAGTCAGCTATGACCACAACAGCTGCATAACAACAATAAAAAAGTCTGTCAGAGACCAGACTTGAACAGAGGTCTTCCTAATCCTTGGTGAACCCTCTAAAAACTGAGACATTCTACCTTTTCTAAACAGTACTAGTAAACATTGTTCTTTCCACAAATGTGTTGCGCCTTAGGTGGCTGCCTACCTTCGATATCATCCATTTTCAGTTCCAAGCATTCTTCCATTTCCTCTCCAAAGGAGTCATGTGACTGTATTCATTTTTACATTATTCTGTTTTGTCTCGTATCCAAATGGCTTGTTTTCCAAGGAGGGGAGTGAGCTCTACTATATAAATGATGAATGAACCTGAGTAAATTTGGCAACCCTTCTGTGCCTTCCATTTCCAGTTAGCAATCAATCTTAGAGGTAACATGACTTAATGTTATCATAGGAAGATCTGGGTTCAAGCCTTACCTCTTTCACACACTGATTTTGTGTCCTTGGACAAGTCACTTAACCTTTATCTGTGCACAGGGCAACTCTTAAGACTGTAGGTTGCAGTATAATGGCTATAACATTTCTTGACTTTTCGATGAATGAGGGAGGAGGTGGCAGGAGAGCAAGAGTGTGAAACTGAAAATAGAAGCAAAATTAAAATAAATGAACGAATGGTTTTTTTAAAGACTATGATATTCAAAGCAGGTGGCAACCTTTACTGGTGGAAAGAGTTTCACTGGAATTTGCTAGACCGATTAAGTCACAGGTCCAATCTAAAACCAAAATTTTCCGTTGTCCTCAAGCAAATGTCTAGTTTCATTTGAGGATAGGGACAGATCTATGATTTCACTGGCACAGAGAACTCCCCATGCTAGTGAAGGTAAAGTTTAATTACTTTTCTTTAAAGCTCTTTGATACTCCTCAGAGAAAGATGGCCTACTCGTCCCAAAATGAGTTGTTATTAATGAATCTTGATGCTTAAAGACAACCCACAGTTTTCCCTGATGACAAATGCATGAGATAAAAGAGAGCTGGCTCTTCTTTTTCCCTCCTCAGCTCTAAAGCCATTAACCTCAGCCTGGGTCTTTATTTTCTCACTAGCGAGAGAACCCAGCAGGTTCTCTCTGAATTATAAACACATTTATCTACATTTTTTTAAATTTGAGAAGGGGAGAGAAAAAATTCCACTGGCATTTAAAACCCTTGTTGTGGGTGTGTAGGGTGGGATGACGATGTCGATGTTGTCTTTGTTGGAGCAGAAAACAAATACCAACCATGTTCCATGCTACTGGTCATACTCAGTATTTGATGAACATTGACCTATTTTTAAAAAAATAAAATTGTGACTCATCGAATAAGTCCCAGACCTAGTTACAATATTTCAGTGGAAAAACAAATGTGGTGGTATGCAGCTTTTCACACTCTAAAGGTTACATTTCCTAAATTACTAAGCTCTCTAATTGGAGGTATGCTAGGAATAACAATGCTACATAAAGAACAACCAATTAATAGTTACAGTCATTAGACACGATTTTGTCAACCCCAGTCTTCCCCCTCAATGGCTGAAACTATAAATAATACGATTGCTGGTTTCTGGTGTCAAGCAATTTTAAGTGCTAATCTTAGTGGCCCCCAAAGGGAAGCTGAAATGGCTGTTTTGATATCCACTAGTTTCTAATTATCACAGTCTAAATAAGGAAGGCTTAAGCTTAGGCAGCAAAAGCAGGAAGAACCTGGAAAGTAACATATTCAACTCCAAGAAATGGAATTTTGCTAGATCTCTGGGAATATCCCAATTCCAAAGTAAAGAATAATATGTTTTTTTACTCTTACTCATTTTTTTTTCTTTAAAAACAAATTCTTTGTCGTATGAGACAGTATTTATAAGCACCTAGTATAGTGCCTTACAAACAGTAGGCACTATGCAAATGCTTATCTTTTTCTTCTATATAGGTTGGTTTTCTGGATGGGAGAGGGATATAGAAGGGAATTAAGGTGATATAAAAACAAAAGCCATCAATAAGAAAAATTTTTAAAGAGTGAATGCATGGTGAACCAAAAATAGGATATATTACCAAATAAACAAAAGGGTGGATAGGGTAGGGAGCAGTGATGCATGGTGCATAGAGTAGTAAGAGGATTTGTTTGAATCCTGGTTCTGGTAACTTGCCTGTATGACCTTGAGCAATGATTCAAGTAGCAAGCACATATTAAGTACCCATTGTGGACCAGGCTCTAACCTAGATATTTGCTGGGGATGCAAATACAAAGAATGAAATAATACATGCTTTCAAGGAGCATTCTATCAGAAGAGACAATGTACAACTATCTGAGGATATTCAAATAAATATAAATAAATTCAAAGTCAATAAATACAAGATAAGTAGGGGGGGGCACTAGCAGTTGCAGGGATCGAGAAAGGCTTCCTGTAGAAGATGGTACGTAAGCTGAAATGTGAAGGAAAAGAAAGGGATTCTTTGAACTGGAAATGAAGAAGGGCACTCTAGGCATGGGGGACAGCCACAGGCAAAGGTATAGAGATGAGAAATGGAATGTCTGTCATAGATCATATGTGATAAAAAGCATGAAAGCTAGTTTAGTTGAACCATAGAATGGAGGAATGAGAATAATGTATATACGGTTGGAAAGGTAGGTTGTGGCCAAGTTATGAAGGGCATTAAAGCCAAACTCAGGAGTTTAAATTTATCCTAGAGGAAAAAGGAAGTCACTAGAATTTATTGAGTAAGGAAATGCCATAGTAGAATTGAGCTTAAGGAAAATGACTTTATCACTGTTAATTATAACTAGCATTTGTATGCTGTTTTACAAATATTGTCTTATTTGAACCTCACAACAATGCTGTCAGGTGCTGTTATTATCTCCACTGTACAGATGAGGATTCTGGGACTATAGAAGGTTAAATGATTTACCTAGTGTCACAAGCTGAAAAGTGTCTGGGGCTAGATTTGAACTCAGATCTTCCCAATTCCTGGACCAGGATGCTATCCACTGTGCCAGTATTTGCTGCTTTTGGCAAATATATGAAGGACACAGAGAAATGGAAAAGAACTTGAGCAGGGAGTGCATGGAAAGCTGAGGTGAAAGTTGATAAAAGCCTGAGCAAAGGGCATCATTGTGTGAATAAAAAGAAAGAGTCAGATGTGAGAGATATGGTAGAGGTAGGAATGGCAAGACGGCAACTGATTGGCTACGTAGGGGTGAGGGAGACTGATTTGCAGAGGACGAGTCACTTCCCTCACTAGCTCAGTTTCCCCAGATGGGGGAAACCATTCATCTAAGTAAAAGCAATATTTTCCTGTAGCAAATACACTTATATGTGTCCAGAAGTTGTAGATTTTCATTAAAAAAAAAGGCCCAAAGAGAGAGGCAAGACAACCATGATTTCTCTTTTACCTGCTTCCTCATTCTCATTAGACCTGTCCTTATTTCATGTTATCTTGGACATGTGGCCTTCTTTCTATGGCCTGACTAGCAAAGACATGCAGAGACTGTATGATAATACTCTGGTTTCAATCCCCACTCACAAGGCTGGGGGACATAACCAGTATGAGGAATCTGTTGGCTCTCACCCTCTTAATACACAGTGTTTTTTGGAGCACCATCATTCATGTGGCTTTGGCAGTCCTGTTAAGACTCTTCACCCTGCTGTTACCATTTGTTATTCATTGATGCAGCCCGGTGCCCTCCTGTTTTACTCATATTTCAGCTGACAAATGTAGAGATGTGGAAGGCACAAACAATTTTTCCAAAGAAGTACATAAATCAAACACATTTTGAGAGAGAACTCATGCTTTAATAGATGTCCCCCCAATCACAAATGCCTTAGCCATTTCAATAAAAATAAGATATGCTTTTTGCATGGAAAATTTCATGGTATCAGTCCATCAGTGAGCATGATATTAAATGCCAGACGTTGGGGATACAAATACAATGAATGAAATGACCCCACCTATCAAAAAGTTCACATTCTAGTGGGAGAAATATAACAGAATGATGCAGTGGAGAAAGAGGAGAATTCAAGTCCTAACTCTGATACATAGTGGCTGTGTGATGATCCCTGAGTAAATCATTCAGTCTCTCAATAATCTAGGCATTCTCTAAGACTATACATTGAAGAGAAGGTGCCGACCTGCATTGGTAGGGAGCTCCTTCATTTGGGAATTCCTTACTCCATCAGTCCATTCCCTATCCTGATTCCCTGCTAAAATAACAATACTGTTGTTCAGTAGTTTCGGTCACATGTCCTACTCTTCATGAGCCCATTTGAGGTTGTCTTGGCATAGATACTACCTTGGTTTGCCATTTCCTTCTCCAGCTCCTTTTACAGATGAGGAAACTGCGGCAAACAGGGTTAAGCGACCTGCCCAGGGTCACACAGCTAGTAAGTGTCGGAGGCCAAATTGGAACTGAGGTCTTCCTAACTGCAGACCTGGCACGCTACTGTACTGCCTAGTTGCCCCAAATAATATTATACTATACTATAATATAATATAAAAAGTGTAATGATATTTGGAAACACATAGTTCAACGTATGTTCATGTGAGTGTGTATATGTTTATGTGTTTATAAATATATACCTAAGTCGATATAAATAGATATTTACAGAAGTATGTATATTACATGTGTATGTATATATGTGTATATATATATATGTTTATATATATATATGTATATATGTTGAGGACAAGCCACTTGCTCATTAGTCTTCAGTTTCTTCTTTTGAAATGAGGCTGTTGGTTTCTGCTTGGTCTCATAAATAGTTTTGAAAAATCAGTAGCAAGAATGACCTTCAGCCTATAAAAGTTTGTACCGTTCCTGTCCTGAGAGTTAGATTGTTGGGTTTGTCCTTCATTCTCGAGGAGGACCGTGACATCAGGGAAATGATGACACGGCTTGCAGTTGACTTGGATGTGAGTGAGGGAGGGCTGTGCAAGGTCACCAGCCTCACTTTCTCCTCCAGAGCCATCTGGATCCAGTGACCTGATATTCATCAGGATGACTGGAGATGGCCCAGGATGCATTGGGTGACCCTGACCCTGAGAGCTAGATGAGATGATCTAGATATCCATGTAGGTGGTGTTCCATACAAAGAAAGGGAAGGAAATATATGGAAAAAAATTACTGTTGACCAGTGTTTACCTGTGAGTTTAACCCTTGATAGAGCTGACAAAAACAAGGACCTGGTTGAATTGAATAAATGACTCACTAGTGGCCCAATGGGCAGATCATTCTAGTCTCTGGACCTCTTGTGACGTCTTTACACAGCAACCTACTCAACCTGCTCAGCTGCAAATCCAAAGTGCAGCGATGAGGCTGTTTCATGAATACTAGCATCACCATCGGTCTACTAGAAAAGGTACAACTATGGCATCTTAATGGAGTCCACTAATTGGGCCTTGAAAACCCTCATCTCAGAGAGTCACAGGTTGCTGGTATAATTAAGATGTTATAGAGTCTCTCTCCGAAAACAATGAGTGACTTTGGGGAAAGAGAATGGAAGGGGAACATAGAAGCAAGGTGGAGAGGAAAGGGAATACACATTTATATAGCACTCACTGCATGCCAGTCATTGTGCCAAGTGTTGATTATAAATATTATGTCATTTGATCACCACAATAATCAGTGGGCACTATTATAATCCCCATTTTACAGTTGAGGAAATGGAGGCAGATAAAGGTTAAGTGACTTGCCCAGGGTCACACAACTGGTCAGTGTCTGAGGCCAGAGTGAACTCAGGTCTTTCTGAATCCAGACCCAAGACTCTAACCATTGAGCCACCTTTGGTAGCTTTGTTTTGAACCTCAAAATTTTTTGTTTTACAACGATAGGAATGGGAAGCAATAATAATTGTGAATAGGGAAGAGCATGAGGACAGGAGTCAGGGGTACTGGAATCTATTCCTGCATCTGCTATGAACTACGTACTTGACCTTAGATAAGTCATTTTCTATCTCTGGGCTTCAGATTCCTCATCTGCAAAGTCAGGAGATTGAACTAGATTTTCTTTGTCTGCTGGACCTACTGTTCTGTCATTCTTGGGGTTAAGCAGGAAGACAAAGGAAAATAAATTTTGAGATAGTAAAAATTTAAAAAAAGCCTTCATGCAGAAATGCCTATTCTAACTGGACAATCACAAATATTTCTTGACCGTATGACAGTGTGGGTACAAAGTTCTCTAGAGTCATTCACATTCAAGTTTGGAATTAGGACATATCTATATTATATAGCTTCTTTAGAAATGCTTGATCTGATATTTGTTGGCCTTGATATCCACAATGGGTGGTGGTATCCTGAGTCTATTTCATAGCAGACCAAGGGAAACTTGATAGCATAGTGCTCAAGCTTGTTTATCCTAGGGGTATTTTCCCAAGAGCCCTTGGGCCATCTGAACCAGAAGTGTCTTATTAGTGTCTTGGGTTGCCGGGAAGATGAGAGACATTAAGATTTCCCTCTTTTTATGCCTTTGCTTTCCCTGGCCTTCAAGGCCCATCACATGGCTTCTGTCTTGGATGGGTCAGCTGTTTCGCCTTTGTGGGGGAACCTGTCACCCTATTTCATAATTAGAGACAAAGCTTAAAATACAACTGCTCCAGGAAAAACTAAACATCGATTAAATTCCTATAATAGTGTAAACTACTTTTGTCAGAACCTTTTCCTGGGAGTTCTAAAAACCTAAGGAAAGGGTATGGACATCTCTAGGGGAGACAGGCATATTGCTGAAGTTGTATAGAAAGGACCGAGGAAGGAACAGAAAAGGATTTGGGGGTGGGGAGACAAGGCAAACACCCTTCTAAACCTGCAGTTCTTAAGCTTTTTGTGTCATGGCACCTTTGGCATGCTAGACTAGACCCCTCCTCAAGATAAAATAAAACACACAGGATTACAAAGGAAATCAAATCAATTATAATAGTTATAATTTTTTTAAAAAACAAGCTTACAGATCCCATATTAAAAACCTCTGTAAACAATTTTGCCAAGGGCCTGCCTGACAAATACCTTTGTTCTTCATTTAAACAGCTTTAGGCCATCATAATAACCTATCACCAAAAGGTTCTTATTAGACATAAGCATTATGACTTTCAAAAAAAAACATAAAAAAAGCAAATTTCCCTAGCCCAGCTGGCACATTGGCATGTTCAACTCAAGCAGAGATCCCAGCTGAAATCAGAATCCAAATGGAAAATCCCCATGCTAGCTTTCATTTAGAAATCCTCATAGCTGGAAGCCTAAAATGGTTTTCTGTCAACCCATGGACAGACTGGATTTGAAATCAAATCTCAGAGGTGAAAAACTGTTGCTTCAAAGAGCACATTTTTTCCGCTCAACAAGTTTGCTTTTCCCTCCACTGTGTCCTTCTCCAAATCTATATTTTTATTAGCTCTTGAAAAAAGCAGCTAATCTTTTAACTCTTTATTCATGGTCATAAATTTGATGTTGTATATGTATTTTAATGATGTTTCCTTTTTTTTTCAGCCTCATTAATGAATCTTTGAGGGACCAATTGCTAGTTACCATCCAGAAAACGTTCACCTATACTCGAACTCAAGCTCAGCATCTTTTTATAATACTCATGGAGTGCATGAAGAAGAAGGAATTGGTAAGTGAATTGGACTCTAGACCAAACTCTAATAGGGATGGGATGAGTGGCGCTTTCTGCCAAGGGTAACCTGGTGATGCAGTATACTTTCTCCCCCTGGCAGTCCTTCCCAGGTCCACATCATATGACTGACTGTCCATGCTCCATCATGGGGCCCTGAGTGGCCACTTCCAGATGTCATAACTGAGACTTCCCTCCTATGAGGACTACTTTCCCCTGTAGTCATTCCCATCTACCTCCTTTCAGGGGTTTGAAGAACTTGGTCTGGACTTTTTGTAGAATAGACCACCCCTTTGTCCAGATAAATGCACTGCTTAGCTATGCTTTGCACCAAGCAAACCTACCTGTTGAATTTGCCCCAGGGGAAAGAACTCCTACTTATGACTTTGGTTCCAGATGTGTAAAGAGGCTTCCTCTCTCACTCTGCCTTATACAGTGATTTCTTTTGCTCAATCAACAAACATTCATTAAAGCTTATTATGTGCCAAGCACTTTGCTAAGCTCTGAGGATACAGATAACAAGTGAAAACAGTCTGTTATTAAGAAGTTTGCTTTCTAATGGGGGAGATAACCTGTGCATAAATAGGTTCATACAGAGGAGACAGATGCTCAGTACAGACTGGCTGAGGGGCTGGAAAAATCCTCCCACAGACAGTTGGAGATGTGTCTTAAAGGGAGAGAGGAATTATAGGAGGCAGAGATAAAGGAGGGAGAGCATTCCAATCTCAGAGACAAGTAGTGCAAAGTTATGGAGACAGAAAAAGGAGCATTGTAGGCATAGGTATACAAACCTAACAGTATACATACCTAACATACTTTTACATTTTATCGCAGTATTAACACTTTCTTCATCACTTTCTTAAGTCTAGGCAATCACAAAATAACAAATCAAGCCTTGATTTTTAGTGTTTGCCCATTTCCAAAGCATAGCTGTTGTTGTTCAGTTGTTTCAGTCATGTCCAACTCTGCATGACCCCATTTCAGGGATTTTCTTGGGAAAGACATTGGAGTGGTTTTCTATTTCCTTCTCTAGCTCATTTTACAGATGAGGAAACTGAGGTAAACAGGGCTAAGTGACTTGCCCAGGGTCACACATCTAGGATGTACCTAAGGTCAGATTTGAATTCAGGTCTTCCTGACTCCAGCCCCAGCACTCTGTCCACAGCATCACCTAGCTGCCCAAGGTCTAAATACTCATACTGAAATTTTAACGATCAGTAAGCCAGCCAGAGCTGGTTCCTGCATGCCTCTGATAGTAGGTAAATATGGTAGGTTCATAGATTACATGAAGAAACATAATGTGCAAGATTGGAAAGGTAGAAAGAGTCCAGGTTGTAAAAATATTTAAATGCCAAACAAAGTAGTTTATATTTGATCTTAGAAATAATAGGGAGCCACTGGAGATTACCGAGTAGAGGATGTCACGTTCAGATCTATGTTTTAGAAAAATTACTTTGGTAGCTGTGTGGAAGATGAATGGAAATAGAGAGAGACTTGAGGCAGGGAGAGCAATAGAGGGCCATTGAAATAATTGAGGCAAGAGAAGATAAGGCCCTAAAAAAGGGTGGTGAAGTATGTGAGAAGAGAGAGGAAATAGAGGAAAATTTCAAGATTTAGCAACTGAGTAGATACTTGAGGTGAGTAAAAGATTATAAGGGCAAGGATGACTCTGAAATGATGAACCTGAGTGATTAAGAAGATAGTGCTGCCCTTAACAGTAATAGAGTTTAGGGGCAGCTAGGTGGCACAGTGAGTGGAGCACTGGCCCTGGAGTTGGGAGGATCTGAGTTCAAATCTAGCCTCAGACACTTGACACACTTACTAGCTATGTGACCTTGGGCAAGTCACTTAACCCCAATTGCCCTACCTTCCCCCCTCCAAAAAAAAAAACAGTAATAGAGTTTGGTATTAGAAAGAAAAAAGTGATATGAAAACCCAAGAAAGAAAGAATATTTAGAAGGAGAAGATATTCGAGTGTCAACTGCTAGAGAGAGGTTAAGAAGAAAACCTTGAGAGGAGACAGTATCTTTTGCCTTTTTTGTATCCACAGAGTTTAGCATGGTGCCTGGCCCATGGGCATTTAATGAATAGTTGTCAATTGACTGCCTGAGGGAAGGTCATTAAATTAAGAGATTATTTGTAATTTTGGAGAAGGCAATTTCAACCAAGTGACAAGGTCAAAATCTAAAACGCAGAGTGTTTACCAGAGAATGAGAAGGGAGATAGTGGAGACACCAAGTGTAGATAACTTTCTCATATCATTAAATCATGAAAGAAGGGAGAGGGAGGAATACAAAATGCCAACCATGCTGGTTTTTAAAGATGGTGGTCATGTGGGCATGTTTGTAGGGATCAGGGGAGAAGCAGAAGATAGATAGTAAGAAAGTGAAGATGGGAGAGAGAGAGCAGGGATAATATTGAAGGCAATATGCTGGGAACAAATAGGACCAAAGTTACTCGTAGTGGGGTTGAACTTGGCAAAGAGAAGAACCACCTCATTTTTGGAGATTGAAGTAAGGTGACAGATAGTGAGTGGTGAGGTCAGGGGGTATAAAATGGAGAAAAGAGAAGAAGAAAGTCTTGGTGAATGGCCTCTTTTTTTTTTTTTTGATGAACCTAGAAGCAAAATCCTCACCTATGAGAGTAGGTAGAAGGGATTCCATGGGAGGTTTAGGAATAAAAAGGAAGATTTAGCACAGCCATTAGACTGAGTGAGATAGATAACCAATTAGGGAGAAATGAAATGATTGCCTTGCAGTGAATGCCCACTTGAGATTAGATAACATAAATTTTCAGTTTGCCTATTCAGTACTGTTTCATGATTTCCTCTAGCTCCATTCAGCATCATCTGTTGAGAGCAAAGGAGGAAGATGGTGGTATTAATATAGGCTTGGAGCTTGGAAAAATGTGATAAGCACTTGGGCCAAGGGGCAAGAGATTTGAGGATAGAGGGTACTGTAGAGCTGAACTGATTCGCCAAGGGGTTGAATTTGAGAAGGGAAGAAAATACAGGCAGAGGAAGGATGATGGCCTGGGAAACTACTGAGGGATGGATATATTGGTGTTCATAGTAAAGACGAAGAATAGGGTCAGGGATCGTAAAGAGTATGGAATGGTGGAATCTGGGAATTGATGTACGTGGAAGTGAAATACATATCAGTGATATTACTACCATCCTTGCGTATAGCTGAGGTTGGATAGAACCTCGTGGTCATGGGAGCTGAGGTGTTTGGGGAAATAAAAAATTAGAGTACTGAGGGTGTCAGATGTATACTGAAAGCTTCTAGTATGAGGAAAGGAGTTGGAATCAAAAAGAAGACTGAACTAGGCACTAAACTTATTGAAGAAGGAAAAAGAATGTCATGAGAGTCAGCAATTAACAGCCACCAGAATTTGGATTGGGTAATAAAATTTGGATGGTGTGAATTTCAAAAGAGTTGTTGCTGAGTCTGGAAGTAGCAATGAGGAGCATCTACTATTTTCCCTCAGTGACTGACAAGCATAACATATGAAAAAAAATATATTGGAAGACTGGCCAGAGATTCAGAGTTATCTGAAGGGAGCCAGGTTTTAGTGAGTGCTAGAAGATGGAGGGACTGAAAGAAAAGTTTAAGATGAGGGGAACTTTATTAATTATGGAGCAGGCATTCGCAGCGCTTCTTTAACTGTGGGCCACAACCCCATACGGGGTCGAGAAAAATTTGGCCACAGTAAAAGGTTTCTGAACACACAACAATCAAAACTTAATTCAAAATCAAACGTGTAATGAATCCAAGGTGTTTCTGGCAGCACTTGCACATGTTGCATCACACAACTTCACTGCAGCCTTGATTCTGAACACAAAGCATGTGCATTTTGCATGCCCTCAGGCCATGCAAAGCCAACTAATGTCCTCAAAACCAAATTTTGAGGGGAAAAGCTTTAAGAAGCCCTTTGATATGAAAGAAAGGAGCAGGGAGATCTAAAGTGGGATATTGGGGACTTAGGATTGAGGTAGACGGCAAATGGAAGGTCAGTGTTACTGGAACAGGGAGAGTGATAGTGGGTGAGACTATGTTAACCTTTGAGGAATGAGTCTAGGTGGGAAATAAGTGGATGGGGACAGGTCCATTATGGAAGGCAGGTGACTAGAAGGTTCAGAGTTGTCCCTCAAGGTCCTAGAAGGCAATGTGTTCTGGGAGTCATTGGGAAGTGTGCCCCATGATAGGCATGAGCAGCAGAATGTATGTCCAGGAGACCAAACAGATGGCAAGAGGTCCTATAACCCGGGACAATTTCTTTGTGACAAGCATGAGAGGGATCTGGTTAGGAGAGAAAGGGAGCCTCTGGAAGTAGACAGGGAGCAGGGGTTAGCTATCCTGGTCCCACCTCTTGGTAGGCACAAGCAAGGTGTAGCTTGGGACCATTGTGAATGTTGCCACATCTGTGTGTTTTGCTGGTTGAGCTCCTAATCTCCCTGATGAACAGCTAGTTCCTTCCGTTTTCCTTTGAACTTGCTGAGATGTTGCTTGTTCAGTCTTTTTCATCAAATATTTGTAACGGTGCTTAAAGAATCATGACTCTGCTGAAGCTGTCATCCAGACATATCAACTAAAATAAAACAAATAAATTCAAGTAGCAAAATAGGTGCCCTTCTCTACTAGACATGCTTCAGTTAACTGTATTTCAGCTTTGGGATTTCACTTTGCTTCCCAATGGTGAATCATTTACGTCCAGTGTCCAATGTCCTCCGTCACAGGAGGAACAAAGTTAATCCGCCACACAGCACTGAAATGAAGTAGAAAAAGAGGTGTTCAAGTGGGGCTGGAGACTTCTTTTAGCAGTTTCCGTGTTGTCATATGACTGGTGATCAACCACTGTTTACACCGGCAATGCTTCCTTTGTATCCTATTCTATCCAAAAAGATCACAGGGAGACAGATGTAGTGAATACAGTTCTAAGAATTTATTCCATTGTTCAGCAGACCCTGAGATCTACTGTGTCACCTCAGGGGTGCAGGGCTGAATTCAACTGCAAATAATCTGCAAGCAAGAATGCTCATTCTGGCCAGTGACCAGAAGAAGGAGAAAATCAAACCTAATCTCTTCTATCCCAGGGAGTTTAGGACTTAGCAAACCCCAGTGCAGAGATCCTGGTATTACTAATATTGGATGTTCTTTCACCCTAAGTGGGACTGTGAGGCTAGACCAATTTAGAACCAAATCCAGGGATCTGGCTTAATTCAATAAACATTTATTAAGCACCTATTATGTTCAGAATAATTGTGACAGGTGTTAGGGAAGATACACCATATAATGCGATGTGGTTTCTGCCCTCATGAAGTTTATCGTCTATTGGGGTTCAGATAAAACCATTCTAGTGAAGGAAATATGATGAATGATTTGTTCCATTCACATTTGACTGATTCAGAAAGATCAAACGAAAAGTACAGAAACATCAGGATACCTCCAATGTGGGTGTAAGTTACTTCTGTCATGTCACGCAAGATGCCCTCCTGAGAAATCACAAAAAGCATGGAGCCTTAAGAATATTTGTGCTTTTATACCTTATTTCTTTTGAGCCTCGCAACAGCTCTGTGAAGCAGGTAGTATAAATATCACTGGTGCAATTTTACAGTTGAGGAAACTAAGTCTCAGAGAGGTTAAATGATCTGTCCATGATCACACTGCTGCTAAGTAACCCAGACAAAATTTGAGCCTACTCTTCCCTGCTCTGAATTGCATATTTTATCTTCTCCTTTACACTGACCTAATGAAATACTTCAGCAGTTTTCCATTTAGGGATGAAAAGTTTGGGGAGAGAAGAGTAAAGAAGAAGAAATACCAGCCTTGAGTGTGTATGGGAAACAGACAAGCAGCCTATAAAATCCCTATACAAAAAACTCAGTCTGGGCTTGGGCCTCAGTGTCGTGCCCGCTGCCGCTCTAGGAAGGTAGCTCCAAGTCTCCATTCTCTACTGAGATTTCCCTGGGAATTCCTCTATACTTCAGTGATTGGCCATGTTTCATCTTCCATATTACTCTGCCTGAAAAGGCTGATCAAATTATGAGCTTGTAATGTCATGCCTCACACCAACAGCATCGATTTTCTTCTTGCTGGATGCTAATGATTTTCCAATGCCAGGACCAATAACTGGTGATAAGTCTAACAGAAAATATAAGTTTCTCAGTGTTCCTGCAAATATGCTCAAAAGTCTGTTAGAATTAAAACTGAGTAGCTCCAGTTAGGGGCTATAAGGCCAAATGAGGTTGCATTTCTGTGGAAATGGTTTGTGACTATTTCCATTTAGATTCTGGCTTGGAATTGTCGCCTGGAGAGGTTGTTTTAAATGACAGATTATTTACTGCAGGAAATTTAATCAAATCATAATTCCATTCTAAGGAAATCCAGTTTCAGTGTACATTTTAAATGGCTCTTGTCCTTATATCTTTGTGGATAATGCAAAACCAGGAAATTCATAAAAACTAGGATGACCACAGAATTGATGGGGGATTTTCTTACAATCCCAAAAAACCAGTCTGAATAGAAGAGTTAAAAAATGATCTCATAGTTGTCAGGGTTACCTAAAAGGATGACTCCTGGGCCCTCCTCCTATGCCAGATGACTTGTCTCAGTATATCAATTTAAAGGCAGCATCATAATGAAGAAAGTGTGAAATTTGGAGCCATCAAGACCGGAGTTCAAAGCTTGCCTCTGGTACTTATTAGTTGTGTAACTTATTAGAAAGTCACTTAATCTCTGAGCCTGTTTACTTATGTTAAGGCAGCTTCATGATACAGTGAAAAGAGAATCAGCCCTGGAGTCAGGAGGACCCAAGTTCAAATCTGGACTCAGACACTTGCTGGCTGTGTGACAGCAGGGCAAATCGTGTTAGCCTCAGTTTCCTTATCTATAAAATGAGCTGGAGGAGGAAATGGCAAACCACTCGCGTATCTTTGCCAAGACAACTCCAATAGGGTCACAGAGAGTCGGACATGACTGAAGTGACTGAACAACAGCAACATTCATGGGGATATCAGTACTTGAGAGTACGTCCCTGATATAGTTGTTCTGAGGCTCCAATGAAGTCATGTATATAAAAAACTCTGAATTTCTGAATGAATGTCAATTATGTTAGCTTGCACGGTATCAGCGCAACATTAGTGAGGTATTCTGGGGTCATTTGGGTGTTTTAGTGTCATGGTTTCCTTCTATAAGTATTTATCAAGGGAGTAAAACACTGTACTGGACACCGCAGATACAAAGTCAAAAGAAACTATTATACTTGTTGTTGTCAATAAATTCTTTCAGTCATTCCTGACTTTTTGGCCCCATTTGGGATTTTCTTGGCAAAGATACTGGAATAGTTTGTCATTTCCTTCTCCAGCTCATTTTACAGATTAGGAAACTGAGGTAAACAGGCTCAAGTGACTTGCCCCGGGTCACACAACTAGTAAGTACCTGAGGCCAGATTTGAACTCAGGAAGAAGAGTCTTCCTGATCCCCAGCCAAGTGCTCTGTCCACTTTATCATCTAGCTGCTTTTGCTATTATATTCAAAATAATCTATTCCATAGTAAATGAGCACCCAAAAAGGTATCACAAGACCTTAATCTGGTCCCAACTGTGCCCAAATGTGCATGAGGCTATGTCACTTAAATCTCTTTAACCTCTTTTACCTCTATAAAATGGGGTTAATAATACCTTCCTTAACCTTCCTCACTGAATTATCATGAGAAGCAAATGAGGTCCCCCTTTGGGGGAAACTCTCCCCAGTATAAAGTATTATTGTAAGGGATTTTTTGTTCTTTAGCCAAGCTTTCCCTTAGTGCTCCATGATTTGTTTTCTCTCCTTATGTATTGGCACTGCCTTTGTTGACTCTTATTCTCTGTCATATGGCTCTAATTCTTACTTATTAGCATGCAGGTATAATCAGGGTTACCTGGACATCCCTGTTACATGGGCTTTTAATGACATCCAAAACTCACTTGCCAGTTTCCTGAAAAGCCCAAAGGAAAGGACACAATGGCACTGAATGTACCAGCAGGAAAATAGAAAACATACTTTTAAAAACTCCTTTGTTGTACCTGTGTGATAGATTCTTTCCTAGGAGCATGAGCTGGCTACTCGTTTGCTCTATGCAGCCTTGGGGAATGCTTATCTGCTCTGTTAAAGCTTACTTCATCTCCACTGCTATGAAAAGCAAAAGGTCAGGGCTTAAAAGAATGAACCAAGGTGTAGGAATCCCCAGAAAACACTGCCACCCACCCCAACTTGTATCGTGTTTACTTTATATATAATGGATAATATAGATAATAAATAATATAGATAATATAGAAAATAAATAATAATAAAAAACCTCTCCAGGGGACAATATATATAATGGATAATATAGATAATAATAAAAATAATAGGTATTTCATCATGATAATAATAGCTAATATTTACATAGCACTTACTATGCTCTAGGCACCATGCTCATCACCATTATCTCATTTGAGCCTCACAACAACCAAGGGAGGTAGGTGCTATCATTATCCCCATTTTACAGACGAGGAAACAGATGTTAAGGGACTTGCCTGTGGTCACACAACTACTAAGTGTCTGAGGCTGGATTTGAACTCCAGTCTTCCTGACTCCAAGTCAGATACCCTATCTACTCTGCCACCTAGAAATCAAATCATAACCATCTAGGCCTGCCCATCCTGTGTGACTCATCACTTCTCCAGAGGGGATCCACCCAACATGCTAAGGTAACCTTTTGCCATCACATGGCTACTACCAATAGAGCACATGGCTGCCTACATTTCTTTGATGATGCCCTTGACACCATTTCTCTCTAATTCCTTGTTCGCTGTGTCATGGCGTACTTATGGGAGTGTATTATGCATGTGCTTTTCTAGATACACCTTGTTTCCACCCAGTAGAGTGTCATCTCCTTAAGAATAAGAAATGCTTCGTTTGTATCTTTATATTCCCAGCAGCCGTCAAAGTGCCAGGTATTGATTTAGCTTTGCAGGGTTTATTTGGTCTGAACTTACAGTTTCATCAGTGTAATAGTTCCCAGTTAAAAAAAAATTCTCCTAATGATGTAAATCAGTAAATGGTTGGCAACTTACCATTTAGAGAGTTTCTTGGGATATCAAAAAATTAAATGATTTACTCAAAATCATATGGACAATGTATGTGAAGAGTGGAACTTAAATCCAGGTCTTTTGGACTTAGAGATGAGCTCTCTATCCAGCAGTCAGTCAGTGAACATTTATGAAGTGCCTACTGTATGCCAGGAATTGTGCTAACTGCTGGGGATACAGAAAGAGGCAAAATACAGTCCTTGCCTTCAAAGACCTCAGTCTAATGCTACCCCTTGTGCGGCCTGTGGTACTCCATCCATATATCCATAGATGTACACATATACATATATAAATGTAAAACATTTATAAAACACTTTAAGGTTTGCAAAACATCACAGCTGGTTGTTGCACAATAGATAGAGTGCCAGCCCTGGAGACAGAAAGACTCAGCTTCCTGAGTTCAAATCTAGCCTCAGACACTTACTAGCTGTGTGATCCTGGACAAATCATGTAACCCTGTTAAGCCTCAATTTCCTCTTCTCTAAAATAAGCTGGAGAAGGAAATGGCAAAACCACTCCAATATCTTTGCCAAGAAAACAACAACAAAAACAAACCAAATGGCATCACCAAGAGTCAGACTTGACTGAAACGACTGAACAACATGCATATTTGATCCTCACAACAACCCCATGAGGTAGGTGCTACCTCTTCTGTCCCCCTTTTAAAGATAAGGAAATTGAGATAGAGAATTTAAGTGGGTCAATTCAAAAATATCTAAGGCTAGATTTGAACTCACATATCCTTGATTCCAAGTCCAGGAAATTCCAGGTCCTACTCTACCACTAATCTACTTTTTGAATGACAAAAGTCAGCTTCCTTTTCTTAGGTGAAATCTCAACCCATTGTAACAGAAAGTTACAAATCAACAAATACACATTTCTTCGTTGCTAGTCTTTTTTTTTTTAAGGTGATGGGATTAAGTGACTTGCCCAGGGTCATACAGCTAGTAAGTGTCTGAGGCCACATTTGAATTCAGACCCTCCTGACTCCAGGGCTAGTAGCCCCTATGGCCAGTTTTCAGATGACCTGGTATTTGTAATGCACAAAGAGTTCTGAGTCTTCTTCCTACCTCCTATGTAATTTTCCTATTCTCTGCTTATTTGCAAAGTGCTCCGAGAGCCTTCACACCCGAGTACTTTTTTCATTATTATTTTAAACCCTCATGCAATTTCCAGAGGGTGATCCCAATATGATGAGTGACTTTGGCACCATGTACTTTGTAGTTAGTTTTCAGAAGCTTTGTGGCCCAGTGATGAAAAAAGACAGAAATAGGATGAAGCTCCCACCATCAGAATTCATGTCAGAAAGATTAAGACAAAAAAATTAATCTCTGAATCCCTCCCACATGGCTTTAGAATGTATTTTGCTGCCTTTACAACATTATAGTGCCTTCCCCGCTTCTATTAACTTAGCAACTGTAGCTGTTTCTCATTCATATGTGGTGATTCCATAGGCAGGAAGCAGATATAACACACAAAGTATTAAGTATTATTATCCAGTCCATCAACTTAGGGTGCATGGGAATGAGGCGGAATAGAAAGTTTTCCCCAGTAGCCCTATCAAAACTGAGCAGCTCCCAAGAATAAAACAGATAAACAACTTGTAGAACTGCAGTAGTGAGAGTTTCAAGGGAATTAGAGGAAAAGAGCATTTACTTTTAGGTAGGATTGTAATAAATGTCTGTCATATGAAGGCATTTGAATTTTTTGGGTGCAGGAGGCATAGTAGATGCAGTGCTGGGCCTGGAGTCAGGAAGACTCGTCATCCTGAGTTCAAATCTGGCCTCAGACACATTAGCTGTGTGACCTTGGGCAAGTCACTTAATACTGCTTGCCTCAGTTTCCTCATCTGTAAAATGAACTGGAGAAGGAAATGGCAAACCTTTGCCAAGAAACTCCCAAACGGGGTCACGAAGAATTGGACATGACTGAAAACAACACAACAGCAACAACATGGCAGAACACAGAGTACAGATCCAGAGGACTGGATCTAAAGTAAGGAAGACCCGCATTTGAAACTTGTCACAGAAACTGAATTGATGTGGAACCCTGGGCAAGTCATTTAACCTCTCCCAGTCTGATCTGTAAAATGGGGATGACGACGGTAGCGCCTGCTTCACAGGATCGAAGGAAATAATCTATAGAAAGCACTTCGCAAACCTTTAAAGGGCAATATAAACATTAACATTATTACCACAACTACGAAGTCATAATATGTTATTATTATCATATCTCCACTGAAGTATTTTTATTTTTTCCACTGAAATATTAATCTGTAGTAACATGAATATAAAGAAAAGATAAAATTCACGAATATAATAAATTGGACCCAGAGATCCATTGCTAGATATATACATACTCCAAGGAGGTCAGTGATAAAGACAGAGGTCTCATACATATCAAAATATTTATAGCAGCACTTTTTGTAACAATAAAGAGTAGTTTATTATGTTATTGCTTTTTTTGTTGTTGTTTTTTGGAGGGGGGGAAGGCAGGGCAATTGGGGTTAAGTGACTTGCCCAAGGTCACACAGCTAGTGAGTGTGTCAAGTGTCTGAGGCTGGATTTGAACTCAGGTCTTCCTGACTCCAGGGCCGGTACTCTACTCACTGTGCCACCTAGCTGCCCCGTGCCATCCCTTTTAACAAAGAATAAGGAGGAGGGAGAAAGGAGAAACATCAGTCCAGCAAAATTAAGCAACCATGGATCAAGTCAGAGATGATAAACAGGGTTCTATGCCCATAGTTCCTAGTTTGGCATAAAAGAAAGGCACTTGCATTCTTGCAGCTCTTCTTTGGAGCCAAGTTTGATCATTATAATTTCAAAGTGTTCAGTTTCAATTGTTTTCTTTTTGTCATACTTTCCATTCTTTCATAGTCATTGTGTATATTGTTTTCTGCTTTCTTCACTTTGCATGTGTTTATATTACCCTCCTTAATAATTCTCTGCATTCATCATTTCTTACAGAATATCATTATTCCATCACAGGCACGTGCCTCAAATTATTAAGCCTTTCTCTAATCAGTGGGCTTCTACTTTGTTTTCTACTCTTTATTGTTACAAAAAGCACTGCTATAAATATTTCTATATGTAGGAGACCTCTCTTTTTATCACTGACCTCCTTGGAGTATGTATATATCTAGCAATGGATCTCTGGGTCAAAGAATATAAATATTTTATTCATTAGGAAGCAACAATTTATGAGGAATCTGAGATTGTGTAGGGTTAAATTAAGTTGTGATTAGTGTCAGTGAATGAATAGTGAAAAAATACTAAATTGCGCCTTAGACTTTTTTTAAAGCTTTCTTCATATGTATTACCTTTAAATGTAGTGTTTGGTCATGTGGTTTAAATTCAGCTTTTTAACAAAGAATTATTTATGACCTTTAAAGGAGAAAATATAATGATTTGATTTTCCCTACCTAAGCTTAGAGTCATAAAATAACTTACATTATAACAAACGCCATACCTATTATACTCGTGCAATAAAATGGCATACATAAAGCTGGCCTTAATGCTTAGTCTTGGGGTTGGCCCTAAATATATGCAGAGCAGAATTTTACCTATGTGGTTTTGAGAGATGCCAAAGCTCCACCTGCCTAAAATGTCATTATTATGTATTTATTCCACAAATCATAATAGCTGACATTTTCCTAGCATTTTAAGGTTTACAAAATGCTTTACATATATTATCTCATTTGGCCCTCAAAACAACTCTATGCTGTGAGGTTATGATGGGAAAACTGAGACTCAGAAATTTGAAGAAACTTGCCAGTAGATGCATAACTATGACTCTCCAGAAGTAGGACTCAAACCCAGATTATCTACTGAATGCCTGTCTGATGCTATTCCTTTACATAATTATGTGTCCCTAACAAATATTTATTGAGTGCGATAAAGTAAAATGAAAGTCGCTGAGGGCAAGGACTATTTAATTTCTCTCATCATAACCTAAGTGCCTAACACTATGTCTTTCTCATAAAAAGTGCTTAATAAATACTTGTAGAACTAATTTTAAATTTGTTGAGTGCTTAGTCTATGCAATCCACTATGTTAAGAACTGTGGGAGATATAAAGATTAGTAAGACATAGTCCATGAACTCTAGAAACTTACATTGTAATAGAGGGGATAACATATACAGCCAATAAAAGGAAGTATAAAGACCCATAAAAAAATGCATTATCAAAAAAAAAAAACAGACTTCAGAAAGAAGAGGGGTCATTTCCATCTGCGAAAATCAGGGACGCTAAAATACAAATTCCTGAGAGAGGTTAACTCATTAATTCATTAGTGCAGTTTAAGGTTGTAACTTTAGCTAGTATTTATCTGCTGTGGCATAATAAGGAATAAAGAATGGGACTTGTGGACCATGAATAAAGAATCTAGGAGGAGCAGCTCCCTGCAATCTCATCCCCCATATCAGGATTGGGGGAGAGTAATACAAGGCATGGATGAAAGAAAGCAGGTCCAGGTGAGTCATTGGGGATTTTGAGAGGATAGTAATGTGAATAGCAAAAGGAAATTTTTCTGTCTAGCTCTTCTGCCCACAGCCAGTTCAACCTTGTATTGTGCTTAGTACACATGGGGCATTCAATGAATGCTGATTATTCATTAGTTTTAAACCAGGGAGTGATAGAATTTGATCAATTCTACCTCACTAAACTGCTGACCTAATAATTATTATCCTCCTAGGTCATTGATCCATTTAGTCGTTTGTTCTTAGAAGAGTAAGTTTTACTAAGAACAAATGTTTACAAAGAATTTGAGTTCCAAGGAATATGGCTTAGCTTTCCTAGAATGTTGCTAGCCTAGCCCTGGTGTTCTATATATTTTAGTCCTATATACAGATTACCAAAATTCCATCATCCTTCTGCACTGAGTAAAATAATTAAGATTTTCCCCTCCTATAAAATTATCAGAGTAACTGATAATTCAAACTTGGAGACTGACACAGTCTTAACACAGAATATGCAATGAAAGTTAAGACAAGATTTCTTATACACAATTTCTTGCCACACCAGCTAATCAGAACCACATAACTTTTCAGAGAATTCTGCATGTGGGCAGAGGAAAGGCATTTTAAACCTTAATATCTCTAGCTCTCAGATTCCCTGGGTGTCCAACAAAAGTAATAATATCAGCTCATATAGAAACTTAATGCTAGCAATGACCTTTGACTATACCTTAAGAAATTCAAAGTATTCATTTTAAAATGTTATGGGGTTTGATGGGCAACAGTGAACCCTGGTAGTTTCCTCCTTCCTCTAGGGAATAAAAGTAATACTTGAAGATTACTGTTTCATTTTGTTCTTTGGACCGGGCGGGGTGGGGGTGGGGGGCAGGGGGAAGCTAATTTACTAAATAAGATGACAAGTCATGGAGAATTCTGAAGCTATTGCTCCAAAGCAGTGAGTGTATACCTAACTAGGGTGCACTAAGTCCTACAATGATCCCTTCTTTATATTGTAAGTTTCTTAAAGGCAAAGTCTCTGTGTAGTACCATATATGGGGGCACCTTCCAATTCACCTCTTGGGTCCCCTAGACAAAGCACTTTGTAGATCTGTATCCACTCAAAACCATAGTTCACGTGTGTTTAATTTTTCGAATCAGTCAAAGGAAAATGATTAAGAGCAAAGGGATTTAGTGAAATTGCGTAATTTAAAAGTAGCAATAAAACATTTCCCCTATAAACCTAGGGTGTATTCTCCATGAATACCCAGTGAGGTGGAAGAATGTATATGCCTAAGGAACATGTGTGTAGAGCTATACACAAAGAATATCCAGCCAGATGACATTTAAGAAGGTGGCACCTACATAGGGAAGACATTGTGAGAACACACACCCAGAGGCGAATGAGCAGGCCAGGACATAGAGATGGAGGGACACAGAGGAAGCATATGGAGCTAAGGCCCATGTGTGGAGGGTGGAGGGGCGAGTTACATCTCCAGTGCTCTGGGGCTACCAATGTCTTCTGTCAAAGTCATCGTGCCCCTCCTACTCCTGATAAACCTCGTTCCTACGGGGCCTGTGTAGTGTATAATCTCTCCATTGTATTGCTGATCATCTCACATGGGCCCTACTTCATATTGCTCTGCTGATCCTGTGGTCACTACTGGTCACTGCAAGGTATGATTCTATACCACATAAGGTTGTGGCCTCTGTAATGGTAAGAAGGATGGGACTTTTTTTTTTTTTTTTACTGTTTTCTCTTTTGGAATGCCAAGGTAATCAAGTACCTTTGATGAGTCTTGTCTTTCAAATGTAATGGCAAGCAAAGTGGACTTTTTGTTGATTTTTGTTTCTTTGATTGAATCAAAGGTCTTTGATCTGCTTAAGAAACAAGAAAGCCTAGTTCACATAGGTTTGAGTCGCATGGTTGTGACCCTGAGAAGGGTATATAAGATCTAAGGTTGGCATTTTGTTTTGGGGGCTCTCACTCACTGGAAGAGTATCATGTGATTTGACCAGATGAGACTCTGGGTAGCCATTGCTACAGCTTTGAAAACCCAGATGTTGGTGCTTCTTTTTTTGGTAACTATATATGTGATGTCTTGATCAGACAAAGCCTGTCTGTTGATCTGTTTGTAGTTTCTGTTTGTATTTGCTCTGAAGTTCAGGGCACTGACTTTTCCCCCTGAACTAAGTGAATGATATAATTAATGTTTAATTAAACTGAGATTGTTAACCCCTTAAAGTTGCTTTCCTTAGAAAAGCAGATCAAAGAACTTGAGCTAGCAGCCTTCCTTTGTGCTTTTGTTGTTGGTCAGCAGCTGCTAGCAACATTGTTGTTACAGCCTCCTCTCCAGAATATTCTTCAGATTGTTCAGAAAGCTCTTTGGAACACAATCACCACAACTAATTTGTGTCCTCTAGCTTAAATCTATTTTCAGCTTGACTTTCTGGTCAATCCTGATTTAGGATTAGAAATTCCATATCAGTGCCTGTTTAATTCTTTATGGGGACCTTCTGTTTACAAACCCATCTCAGATCAGCTCAATCTTTCAGATCTGATAGGTCAATAAATATAAATAAGCACAAAAGCTAGAGGATAAGATTGTCCCCTCCTAGGTTCCATTCCTATAACCAAAAAGAACTTTTCCAGGCTTTAAGCCAGCCTTACACGGATATCTCTAGCACCTAATGGGATACTTTGGCACAGAGCAGGTGCTTCCTCAATATTGATTTTGGGGATGAGATTTCAGGGAGATATCCATCCTAAACTCTTACACTGCTGTGAACCTAATTATAATTTCCTGAGTATATAAAACAGAACCTAGATTAGCCACTATTTTTAATTTTCAGCCTCTGGGAGATTTTTAAGCCTCTCAAACCTTTCTCAACTATGAAGAGTACTCTATTCTGAAAGCTACTAGAGACCTTACTAGAGATGCAAAATAAAAAGACTGCTAGAAACATACAAGGTTTAAGAATGGAGGGGCCATAATTTCCCATAAACTTCTAGAGGCACTCCCCACCACCTCCATGTGTACTGACTTGGTATCACACTAACCATATCCTTTCATCTCAGCTCTTGCCCCGTTCCTGTGGGACCAACACCAGGAAAGATTACTGCATGCCAAAGTGAATGTTTTGCTTTCTTCAAATTAGTACAAAAAATAAAAACTTGGACTACCATGTTTTCCAATAGCATTTCAGGATATAATATAGGATCTTAGATTTAAATCTGGAACATTTAGGGGTAATTTACTATAATTCAACTGCCTCATTTTTTTAAATGAAGAAACTGAAGCCCAGAGTTTAAGTTACTTGACCAGGGTCACCTAGGTAGTACATGACAAAACTACAATTTAAACTGCTGTTTTGTTTTGTTTTGTTTTACGTCAACATTTTTTGGCTGCAGCACAGTGCTTTCCAGTCTTTCCTTCTAAATTATCAAGTATTGCAGGTAGTCATCAACTTAGGGAAGAGATGTTTGGGATACAGAATGCAGTTTACCATAGCAGTGATGGTGACCAGGGTCTCAAGCCAACTTTCAAAAGCCTATTTTATCCATAGTGATGGACAGCTATGATACCAATAGTGCTGATCTGAGTTCTTAGTTCTGTGAGCCAGGGTTCACACTCAGTCCTACCTCTAATCATCAATAAAAATTCTCATTTCTCTGGGTAGCTCCAGAGTTCCCAACCTCATGAAAGTTATATGAGATAACCTCATGAAAGTCAAATGAGAAGTTCATCAAGAGGGTATGGGAATATTTGGAAAATACTCTTATTATCCAATTGAAATTAATTGATTCATTTTATTCTTTATGTGTATGGGAAACTCTAGAATCTGTTTCTTTTCATATTGGATAGGGGATAAAGGAAAGTTTACTGAAAGTCAAAGTCGGGGATGAAAAAAAATTGGAAACCCCTGAATTAGTTTAGCATTTGCTTTCCTGTTGGGAGAAAAGCAATTTGATTGAAGTAATTCAAATTAATGTGTAAAGGACTGAGAGATAAAACATTCCCATAGATATTTGTATTTTAAAAGAAAAAAATATATTAACCCTGGTGAATCTCTAACTGATGAGATTTCTCACAAGGAAAGAGAGAGAAATGGAAATATTCAAACAGCTTGGGGAGAAGATATTTCATCTAGGGAACCAACATGAAGGAAGACCAGCCTCGTTCAAGTATCTGCCCTAGAGTAAAGGCCCCTACCCCATTCATTCTGAATTCCACAGTTTCTTCTCTTTCTTCACTTTTGAGTTAGCAAGACAGAGGTTTATTTGTGAATTACTTGCCCACATGTTCACATTCAACAACAACAACAAAAAATCCTACATCTTTTGAAATGTCTTCATTTATCTATATTTCTTCTTATATTAGTATTTATGGTCTATCTTGTTAGACATGCCAGCTTCTTGAATGAATACATTCATCAAACTTTCTGTCTTTATGTAAGGACCATTACCCTCCTGTTGGTTCCCTTCCTCTCCATTTATCATCTGTCTTCACTAAACCTAAACTTTGATTTGGAAAAATTAATCATGATTATCAAAGATAAATACACATTAAAAATGGCCTGTTACTAATAGCCTCTGCTTCCAGTCATTTTTCTTAGGTGTCTGTCTTTCCTATCTGTCTATCCACTTCTGTGTCCTTTTGCAGGGTGGGGGGGTGGTGTTAGGGGAGTTGTGGGGGTGTTTTAAAAATCCCTTTGGGAAACATTTCTTCCCTCTCTATCCCACAAAACCTTTTTTTCCTTTTTCTCTCTGGACTCATCATATCTGCCCCATATACCCCTTAATTTTTCATATTAAATGTTTCCCTTGGTTTCTGGTATATTGTTTGACATGCTACGTATTCCTTTTTCTGGCCTTTTTTAAAAAATAAGCTCCTAATGTTTATAATTGAAAGGTGACTTAGAAGTCACTTCGTCTAAAGCCTTCGTTTTATAATAAGAAACTGAGTTTTAGAGAGGTTAATTCAATTCACTTCACTTCTACAAGCATTTATTAAGTGTCTAATATGTTCCAGGCACGGAGGATACAGTAACAAAGACCACAACAGACCCTGCCCTCTAAGGGCTTACATTTTATTAAAGGCAAATAGGGAGCCTACAGGAAAGACTTGCCCCAGGTTACAGAGGAAGGGCATAAGCAGCAGTGTCACCATTCAAAAACCAGACCTCCTACTCCAAATTTAGTGATCTTTCCACTCTGCCATCCTGCCTCTGTCATAGCTGCTACTTTCCTCAGAATGCCATCTTTGCTTCATTGCTTGCTTCTCTGTCTCTGATCACTATGTTGATACCAGCCAGTTACCAACCCTCACCCTACTGGTCAGCTACTTTGTGGTAGTTTTTTATTCCTTCCTCATTCAGACCTGCCCCATCCACAATCCTCTCATCAGTCATTATCCTAGGTCCTTCACTGACCAACACTCATTTACCCTTCTTGGCAATCTTCTAGCAGCATGTGTCTGTTTGATTTTTTAACTCACAAATGGCCTCTCGTGATGTGGTTTAGGGTGTTCAGTTACCCTAGCATAGACAAGAATCGCACTCTGAACTGCAACCAAAATGGTGACATAACACCCTTTACAAGAACAATAAAGTTACACCCCCTTTATCAAGAAGTCCATCATCTAGCAACCTCCATTGTTGCAAACACAACCTGAACTCAAAGCTTGAAGCTTATGCATTCCCAACAAAACTCCACTAAATGCTTACGCTTTCCTACTACCACCACCCCCAGCCTTTCTCTTATTTGATAATTTATTGGATTTATCTTTTTATCTTTTTTTTAACCCAAAGCTGGCCAGAAGCAGCAAAGGAGAAGCAGGATAGGATGGTGGTTAAAGGCAAACATCTCTTGGTAGCCAGAGATATGGTTGTTGTGGGAGGACCCAGAAACTCAAAAAGGCAGAGAACAAACTGTCTTAGAGCTCAGTCCAGTAATGGATGCTCATAGTGGTGTTTTGAATCTCCAAGAAAAGAACAATATGTGTTCATAATCCACTGTTATAGAAGAAAGAGAATTTTCTTTATTTCAGTAAAATATTTTCTTTTTTCAACTTTTTAAAAAAAAAGTTAGTGTTCAGGGTAATAAGCTTTAATTATCTGAAAATTCAGCTATACAGAATGTTCACTGGAATCCACTGAGGAATTTTCCATGAATGTGGGGGGGGGGAGGGGAGAGATAACTCTAATTTGAGTAATTCTCAGCAAATTTTCCCTGGTGCTTTCTTCTTCTTCATGAATTCTTCTTTATATTCAATAAAGAGAGCATAAATAAACGAAATGAACACAATCTAAATACCCAGTTTTAAGCACTATTTATAGCTACTGTCCCTACACAAGTAATAAGTGACAAAGGCAAGACTGGAATCCAGGTGAAGTGACTAATTAGCAAATAATAGCATAGAGACTAAAAGCCAAATTACCAACCACACCACACATCTAAGCAAGAAAGGGTGGGTTAAGGAGCTTAATCAAGGATGTGCCTAATCACGTGTCATTGATTGAGATATGTCTAGATGATGTCTCCTATTTCTCTCTTCCTTGCCTTTTCCTTCTCTTCTTTCCTTCATCTTTCCATATCTCCCATGTATGCACTTGTGAGGAGTGATAGAAGCTATTATTTTTTCAAAGCTTAACATTTCTACAGAGGTAGAAGGAAGAGGAAGAAAAGGCAAAGGAGAAAGGAAGGAAGAAAGGGAAGGATGAAAAAATAAATGAATGAAGACCCAGATGGGATGGTGATCTACAATCCCCTGTTTTGACACTGACATCCTCTCTGCCTCTCTCAGCAAGCCTCAGCACAGCCTTGCAAATCCCCTGCTCAGAGAGGCTCCATGCCATTCCTGGCACAGCTGAGTGCACCAAGAAAGAGGGCACCAGTGAGGAGATGACAAACCTGGTTGCATCCACAGATTTCAAAGCTCAGAAGGACAAAGCAAGATAGACAGATACATAAATACATGGATACATGAATATGTGATATATAAAAAGTTTGAGAGACATAATTTCTGGGTAATTAATCATTTTATTAATTATGCTAGCAAATAACAAAAGGGGTTAATGGCACTCTCGAATGCCAAAGACCACTCAATGCTTATATGGATGCTCCAACTTATCTCTTATCCAGACTACCCCTGCCTAGGGCAATCTAGACAAAAAGAGCGTCCACCTCTAATCAGACCTGGCTGCCTAAAACACAATGGGTTAGATTTCACTAGACTAGAATCTCTTTGTAAGGTTTTTCCAGTTGGGTGGGGCAACAACTCCACCAAATAAGATGGTCTAGGTGGGGTAAATTTTTGCCTAAGGTCAGAGATCTCCCCAATAGTTTGTTATTTAATAATCATTTCTCAGATAGGTACATAGATAGATACAGACAAGACTGACAAGTAGATTGGCAGATAGATCAGATTGATAGATACACAGATCCATTGATAGATACATAGATAAAAAATAAAAGGAAAAATGTTACTCAGAGAAAATAGCTTGTGTGATCCCTAGCACTTGTCACCAGCCTATTTGTGTGTCACTCACTTCTGAGATGGACTGCTGTGCACAGCTGAGCTAAGTCCAAATGTTTCCAAATAACCTGATTTCTATCCAGGTCTCAACTGTTTACCAACAGTGAGCCATAATGACTCTTCCCCTCCTCCAGCATGGGTTCTCAGCAGCTATATCATCCCATTCCAGCTGTTTCCTGCCCTCCCTCAGATAGACTGTTTCTCTGCCAATGCAAGGATGGCCTGGTAGCCTTTTGGATTTGCACAAAGTAAGCTAAAGACTGGGACAGGCTCTTTTTCTGACACCCTCTTGCAATGTGCAAACTCACAGACGCTCAGTGGGCACAGGCACAAAGAGAACCAGGGAAAAGGCAGAAAGTGGCAGAGCAGATGCCAGGCCTAGCTTACACAGTAAACAAATAAACATGGGCATATGCAGCAAAAAGCTCAGGGAAAACTGAGAAAAGCAGAAAGCAGAAAAGCCTTCTCCTGGCATACACAACCTGACAGTGAGCCTGATGAGTAAGACCCCTTGGGCCATCCCCAGGAAAAGATATAAAGATCTGAGTTTACCCATCATCCCCTTTGTGCATGCCTAGTAGGAAGATATTCCTACCCTCCCCAAGCTGTTAGTGTCCCAGTGTAAATGCAATAGCTCAGTTAGGCAAAGATGATTTTTACCTATGGAAACAGATTTCATCTTTAATGATGTAAGAAATTTACTCATCCTTGACCTGACTGAGCATAGGACTCAGATCCTTGTCACAATGGTGGTTGGAAGTAGAGTACCTTCATATGTATGTTCCCTAGAACGAGCCTGAAACAAAAAGGTTATGAATCCTCCAGGGATGGCAAACTGAACAAGATGAATGATAGGACCAGATAAGACCACACCACCAAAGTACTGCCACCAGAAAGCACCAGATTTAATGCCAAACAATGTGATTTTAATGAATGCACTATTGAGATGCACAACTTATATGATGATCTTCCATAAGTAGTAATTCAAAATAAAATTTAAAGTAGCCTGGTATATTGGAAAAGAATTGGTCTAAGAGTCAGGAGATAGGTCTCTGTCACTGATCTGGGGTGTGACCTTCGGCAAAATACACACCCTTTATGATCCTCAGTTTTCTGGTCCAGAAAATGACTATCACCATATCCTTTCTGAAGGGATAGGTTTTTTTCTATCTTTTTAAAAAATTTATATTTCGTTTTCAACATTGATTTCCACAAAATCTTGAGTTACAAATTTTCTCCCCAACTCTACCCTCCTCCCCACCCCAAGATGGCATGTCTTCTGATTGCCCCTTTCTGCAGTCTGCCCTCCCTTCTATCACCTCACTCCCCCCTCCCCATCCCTTTTCCCCTTACTTTCTTGTAGGGCAAGATAGATTTCTATACCCCATTGCCTGTATATCTTATTTCCCAGTTGCATGTAAAAACAATTTTCTTTTAACATTTGTTTTTAGAACTTTGAGTTCCAAATTCTCTCCCTTCTTCTCTCCCTATCCACCCTCCCTGAGAAGGCAATTCAATATAGATTATACATGTATCATTATGCAAAACACTTCCATAACAGTCATGTTGTGAAAGACTAACCATATTTCCCTCCATCCTATCCTGTCCCCCTCTTTTCAGTTTTCCCCTTTGACCCTGTCCCTTTTCAAAAGTGTTGAAGGGATTGTTTTTGAAACCGATTGGGTTTGAAATTGAGCCCTCCCTCATTTGCTGGACTCCATCACTATTCCTCAGCTGCCTCTTTCTTCTACCCCTGAGGGTCCCTTCTTTAATAAGTCCACCTAGAAACTCCATTCTGAGCAAGGGCCCAGACCAGCCTAAACTTTGCCACCAAGCCCCACTTTCTGCTTTTCAGATCCCTTTTTAGGGTCTTTCCCCATGAGAATGGGAATCTCCTTGAGAGCAAAGACATTCTTTTTTGCTTGTATTTGTATCTCCAGCTCTTAGCATAGTGACTGACTTGTAAATGTTTAAAAATTTCTTCCAGGTTAATTGACTAATACACTAAAAACAGCAGAAAGTTCTTTCCCCTTGAGAATGCTTTATTCTTGTCTTTATAACCTCAGTAACTAATACAATGCCTGGCACATGGTAGGTGCTTAATAAATGCTAGTTAATTGACTGATTCATTCAAAGAGCACCTATTATGTGCCTGTTCTGTGCCAGGCACTGTTCAGTGCAGGATACTGAGACAAAATCAAAACTGTCCCTGCCCTCCCCAGCCTATATTTTAAACCTCTTTTCAAGTTAAACACAATGACTTTTGTCAGTCATTGCTTATGGTAGAATCCTTGGAAGTAAAATTTTAAACAGGTTTGGAATCATAGAAAGATTACACAGGCTTGCAAAGGACCCTGCGAGTCAGTCAATAAACATCTATTAAGCACCTACTATGTGCCAGGAATTGTTGCTAAGTGCTATGATTCCAAAAGTCTCTTGATCCTGCTTTTAGAAGGCAAGGGTCCATGACATTCTAGAGAAAAGCTAGATAGTTTATACATCTCAGAATCCCTGGACCAGGAACCTGAGCGACATTGGCTTGATGGCACCCCAGCCAGGCCTGTAGCACAACTGTTACTAGTGACTTCATTGCTAAAGCTGCCTTCCACAATCTGAATGCAGTTTCTTGGAAGCTCTGTCCTACCCAGAGCTCTGACCATGACACGACCACCAGAAGATCTGCTTTGACTAGCTACCACAAATCTGATTCTGACTTGCTACATTCCCTTCTATATACTAGATATCTTTCTTCCTTGGTCAGTCTATGATCAGCCATAGCTTCAGTCTCTACTTAGGCATGGTGTGAGGTATATTGTCTTTGCTCCATATATTGTACATATCTTCCAAATCCTTGCAGGTTGGGCAGATGCCAGGCAGGGAGTGTGTTGCAAGTGGCATTTGCTATTCATTTCAGTTATACAAAGTTTTCTTTCTCTCTCTTAAAATGTTTGAAATAAAGACAACCAACAAAGAAAAAAGGCAGGGGCAGCTAAATGACACAGTAGATAAAACACTGGCCCTGGAGTCAGGAGGACCTAAGTTCAAATTTGGCCTCAGATATTTGACACTTACTAGCTGTGTGACCCTGGGGAAGTCATTTAACCCCAAATGCCAGCCTCAGAACCCACCCAGCCACTTCTTGGCTATCTCCATGCCATATCACAGAACATTCTCCACCCTCCACACCTTTCAAATTCTAGTGCTGAGAACAGCAATCAAGTCAACACTACCATTCCTGGAAAAGATGTGCCAATCATTTGCCCAGTGATGCCAATCACCACTGTCTTTGACTTCCCTCTCTAAAACCTCCCCCCCACCAAATGCATTGAATTCTCTCATTAGAGTATAAGCCCCTCAATGGCAGCAGCTGTCTTGCTTGCATGTATAGGTGGCACTGTGGAGAACGGCTAGATTTGGTGTCAGACTTGAGTTCAAATCCTGCCTCAGATACTTACTAGCTGTGTGACCCTAGGTAAGTCACCTAATCTCTCTCAGCTTCAGTTTTTTCATCTGTAAATTGGAAATAAAATACCTACTTCAGGATTGTTAAGAGGAATAAATCAAGCTAGATAACATAGGGAAAGCACTTTGCAAGCCTTGAAACATTGTCTATTATCCTCCACAATGCTTAGCACAGTTTCTGGCAAATAGCAAGCACTTAAGACACGGTTTTTTCATTTACTCAACACACTTTAAACTGGTAAAGGGTAGCGGCTGACTCAAACACTCTGTAGGGACCATTTTAGCCAGAATATGTTCTTGGTAGTGACATGCAGTCATTGAGATTCTTAAACACTTAAGTGCCATCTCCATCTACCTCCTCTTTCACCCCATCTGTGTTACCGTACCAACCAAGTGAATGTCTTATTCCAAGGATACTAATGTAGCAACAACGGCCCCTTGTTGCTGACAAAGCACTATGGCTACCCCACCTGGTAAAGAACAAATTCGGCATGAGCTCAGAACCCGTTTATGGCTTCTCTGGAGCTCTCAAAAAGCCATATTAGTGGTTCAAGAGAGCACTGATCCTATTTTGGCTGACCATGTAGGGAGCCTCCTCACAGTTCTTTGGCATATATAGGTTTCTTATAATAAGGGTTCTAAATCCAGTAATTCTGAGTGATTCTTTCTCTAGTGCTTATTTCAATTCATTTGAAGTACCATGCTTTTTCCACTCAATCTTCTGAGTTTACAAGTCCAAGACTTGTGGTTTTGGTGATGTGAGAACTAATCAATAAATATTCATTAAGAACCTACTTTGTGCCAAGCAGCGTCCTAGGCATTTGGAATATAAATACTAAAGTAAGATAGCCCTTTACCCTTTACAAGGTTATATTCCAATGTCGTCGTTCAGTTGTTTTCAGTCATGTCTGAGTCTTCATGACCCCATATAGGGTTTTCTTGGCAAAGATACCGGAGTAGTTTGCCATTTCCTTCTCCAGCTCATTTTACAGATAAGGAGTTGAGTCACACAGGGTTAAGTTACTTGCTTAGGGTCACACAGCTAGTAAATGTCTGAGATCAGATTTGAACTCAGGAAGATGTATCTTCCTGACTTCAGGCTCAGTACTTTATTCACTGTGCCACCTAGGGGTATATACTATATATAGATAAGTAGTGGCCAAGGAGGGCATGTGGAGACTATTCTAGTCTCTACTTGCACAATTGCAACCAGTCTATAATTTTTAATGTTAGAAAGTTGCCTGAAACTCAATAGATTTTAAATAATTTGATCTTGGTCGCCCAGATAGTACATGTCAAAAGAGCGATTTTAACCTGTCTTCTTGACACCAAATCCAGCAATCTAACCCCTGTACCACAGTGCCACTCCACAAGGACATATCATTAAAGTCAAAAATCACAAGAGCCGTGATTACTCCAAGAAGTGTAAGGATCACTAAGGTCAACATTTGTTCATCTCTGTTTAGAAGAAAGTGACATCTTTGTGGTACATAGCCATGTAAAGGAGCTACGAGATAAGAAGCCATCCGTCACTGAAAAACAGCAAGATCCCATCGGTACTTGACATCCGTGATGGATGACATCTTTTACTTTCCTTGCTCCCGTCTCATCTGCTTTCACTTGGTTCAGCAGGACCCGTTAGTGCTGTTATTACATAGACTATGGCCTCAATCCTCATGGCAATTTTCCTATTTTCTGAGTGTATAATATGAGCATCAAGGCTCATTATGGTCCACCTGTTGCCCTGCCTAACCGTGATCTATTGTTTAAGGGTCCTTAGATCACCACCTTACATAGTATATGTATTTCATATATTGAGGTATAAGAAGCTTACGTTAAAAAGAACTGCATGGAGCAAGTGTAGAAATCTTTCAGAAATGAAGAAACCTCTGTTCTTCCCCTTTTCATCCACTTGCTTATTTGCTTCCAGCCTTCTTCTTTGATAGTAGGCCCATTGTCTTCCTAAACTTTAAGGATATTCTGTCTAGACAACATCTTTTCCCTGATTAGATAGTAGTCACAATACCATTTGCAATAAATGAATGGAATATTTGCTTTTCAGCCATGTTCGATTCTTCATGACCTCTTTTGGGGTTTTCTTGGCAAAGATACTACAGTGGTTTGCCATTCCCTCCTCCAGCTTATTCTACAGATGGGGAAATTGAGGCAAATTGAGGATCACACAGCTAGTAAAGTGTCTGTAGCCAGATTATAACTCAGGAAGATGAGTCTTCCTGACTCCAGGCCTGGCATTCTATTCTTTGCGCCAGCTCAATGACCCCTTTGAAACATAGATTTCCCTTTTCAACTGAGAGCCTTTATGTAAAGTATACATTGTAGCTCCCTTATCACTTCATTTCTTTTTGCCTAAAAGTCATGGAATGCCACAGACTTCAAAGAATTTAAATTGGGGATTCACCAAAGTATGTGGGAGGCAAAAAAAGCCTACTTTGTCCCACAAATAAGGATTAACTCAAGAGAACTGAGTTAAAGGATGTCTGTCAGATAAAGACACAGCCAGAGAAAAAACTGGGCTGGTCTTATAGTGAAAACAAGACATATAACTAAGAGACAGCTTCCATCCTCTGTATGTACATGATGTAAAGAGAATTAAACTCAAGCTTCCGGAATGTTGGGTAGCCACCTTGTGGCTGACATATGGGAAAACATCAAGGAAAGTTGCAGAGGATGGGAAGGCTTGGAGTCGTTATAATGTATATCATTGAAAGTGGTTCCATTTAAAAAAATTTTTTTTTCAAAATATTTTGGCCAGGGGTGTTGAGAAAGGACCAATGAACAGATTCATTGAACTCAAATCCTGGGAAATGGAAATGGTTGTTAATTTACATGAAAGTATGCACTCAGTAGAAGTAATTTGTAGTTTTCATCCCATGACTATAATATACTTTGTTGATAAAGATTTTGGATTTTTGAGAAGGAGGCCAACTCTTTGGGGAAGTAGAGATTTACACTGGTAGCTATGAAAACAGCAGGCCCCCAGCCCATCCAAACATTTGACCAGATTTATAACATGAAATTAGCTGATTCAGAATGAGCCTCAGGGGCTAGCATAATGAATTACCAAGCTGTTGCTTCCTGCTGAGCCTAAGTAGGACCCTTCTCCTTCAGGAGCCCAGAGTACTCATACTATTGGCCAAATTTCAACCCCACCCTGGGATAAGCCACCTGTTCATCATTTTAGTCACTTTTTCCTCATTTCAAAAAAAATAAATAAATACAAACAGACACAGCTTTGGGGAAAAGCTTGTATGGCAGCAGATGAGCAGTTATTTGAGTGTGCCCTATTCTTGTTATGGGCTTTTCTCTTAAAGCAGCAATGACGGAAATCAGAGTCAATGGAATATGCATGAATAAGGCAGCCAGATGGCCCCACGGATACAGTGCTGGGCCTGGAGTCAGGAAGATTCATCTTCCTGAGTTCAATTCTGACCTCAGACATTTACTATGTGACCCTGGGCAAGTCACCCTGTCTGCCTCAGTTCCTTATCTGTAAAATGAGTCAGAGAAGGAAATGGCAAAGCACTCCAATATCTTTGCCAAGAAAATCCCAAATGGGGTCACAAAGAGTTGGACACAACTGAACAACAAAAATACACCTGTAATGTTCATACACTGGATCTATCCTCACATTACTTTGTTGCCTCAAAATGGCTTCAAAAGAAGGTAAAACTTCTGTATAGTTGTGCAAAAGACGTGTTGCAAATGTGCTTTTAGGAGCAACAGATGAAGAGAAAACCATAAGCTTTCCTCTTTGATTTAGAAACCCATTTATTTTGTCTTGATAGTAAAAACAAAACTTGAGGTCAGATCAGGTGAAAGTGTTTCATGAGGAGAAAGGAAAACTCACTAAAATTTTGTGTAGTTACATCAAAAAGCCAGAATTTGCTCATCTTTCTTAGGTAAGTAACTTACTATAAGTATTTTTGGGGTACCTAATTTCCTGTGGTAAGCTCAATTCCAAGATTCGCACCCCCCATTCCAGAAATACTTCTTCATATTCATCCTTATTTGAAATGTACCTGCCAGTACAAAGGTGCTCAGCCTTCTGCTGCTCACTGTCAAAAGGTTTAACCACTGACATTAAAAAAAAAATCAGCATCTACCATCAAGGCCTCCTTGTCTGTAGCTTACTTTCTTCTAGTCTGTCACATTTGCCTGAATAACTTTATGGCTGCAGCATGTGCTCGCTGAGGCTTTGCTTAAAAACCACTCTAAACCTCCAGGTGATTCAGTGAATGCAGAAATAGCCAATCAACTTGAAATTGTAGGCTAGACCATTTGAAATGGAACCTGTCATGCCCAGTCAAAGCTATTGACTTCTTGTCACTTCTGAGAGTTCTTGAAGGGATTGAAGGAGCTGGCAGGTAGGTTCAAAAAGTTCCTAAGTCTTTCCCATACTTTGCCAGATACAAAGCAATGATGAAGCAGATCACAAGGAGGTGTCTCCCTTTCTCCCTTGTCTTCACACTCCACTTCGGAAATGAAGATCCAGTGACCTTATCCGCATGGTTAGAATTTCAGTAGTGAATCGTGACTCTTAATTTCCTTTCTACAGAGCCAGGGAGGAAAATATGGATAGGTGAAGTTCTCCTTAATATTTACAATATTAAAATAGCATTATCAAAATACGTTTTCTATTGGTGAGAAAATAATGACCCCCTTTTAGGTAAGAAAACAGGGCCAAATGAAGATGTCTCCCATGATTCAGAAAGCACTAGCAGTTTACCAACTAACATTCATCTTTGTTCGGTTGTTTTCTGTCATGTTCAACATTTCATGACCCCATTCAGGGTTTTCTTGGCAAAGGTACTAGAGTGATTTGCCATTTCCTTTCCAACTCCTTTTACAGATGGAGAAACTGAAGCAAACAGGGTTAAGTGACTTGCCCAGGGTCACTATAGCTAGTAAGTGTCTAAGGCCAGATTTGAACTCAAAAAGAGGAATCTTCCTGATTCCAGGTCTGGCACTCCATCTACCACATCATCTAGCTGCCCACACATTAATGTTGGGGAAGGGATATTTTCTGGTAAGCGTATCTCACATGGATCAAGCCCCCATACTCTAATCTGAAACTGGAAGCCTCCAAAGCTAATTTGAATCCAGTCTCATCAATTACTATGCCAACTGAAATCTCAGAAAACAATAACAAAGGTTCGGGGAAAAAAGTATTTAATTGGAAAGAAAAGCAAATGAAAAAAATCAGGAACATTCTGAATGACTATTAATAAAATAGATACATTCCTAGTCTCCTTTTCCTAAGCATAGTCTGAGAAGAAAGTTTACACACCCACATGCATGCATGTACATACACAATTACCACCTGCAATCTGGGGAAAACTATACAGCACTTAAAACCTTGAATACCCACTCAGTCCTTGTAGTTTTTTTTTTTTTATTTTTAGAGGGGGGAAGGCAGGGCAATTGGGGGTAAGGTACTTGCCCAAGGTCACACAGCTAGTAAGTATGTCAAGTGGCTGAGGCCACACTTGAATTCAGGTCCTCCTGACTCCAGGGCTGGTGCTCTACTCACTGTGCCACCTAGCCGCCCCTAAGTCCTTGTAGTTCTAATCAGCAGCTCTGTGAATCTGTTATTTATCACTGGAAGCTTAGCGGTTTCCGAAATTCAGCTAGCTTACTTTCTCAATGCTTGGCTTATAGCCTGCTCATCTAGTCAATTTTGGGCTATTTCTGGTCTGCCATATGACTCAAGACCCCTTGCCATTTTTCCTCATGGTTCAGATTCCACTTTTCCTATCTCTTCACTGTGATGACATTCTATCATGGCCAACCCAGTGTCCCATGGAAATTTTAAGTCCTCTCTTGCTTTCATTCCCAATTCCTGGGGTCTGGGACCCCTAGTTGGATGGTTTTATGTTTGTTGAACAGCACAATAGAAAAGGTAAGCTTCCCTTCATCTAACCCATGAAGCAAAAATATTGCTTGAGTTATTAAAAAAAAAGCAGCAGAATAGACTGATAGCAAAATGGAAACAAATGTAACGATGAGATGAAGTCCACATCAATATGTATGTACATCTTGGTATACTCTTTATGTGATCAGACCACAATGTTTCCATTTGGAAGCTAATTTATTTTAGATGAAGTCTTATTTTTTCCATGTCCTAGACCTGGGGGACTGTGCTGATTGTCATGGTTGAGATGAATCATACTGGACTGCATGCATGGTTGAGCTGGCCATGACTGGCCACTTCAGAAATAGCCTCTCCCTCAGCATGCTCTCACCATCACAAATGCAAACAGCCAGAAGCAGATTCCTTTCCTAAAAATAACTGGATTATTCTGTGAAATCTTACAAAGTGATTAGATTTTTATATTTATTATAGTTATTATTTATGTATTTTCCTCTTTATATATTTATTCTCTTAGATTTTTCTCTTACTATATTTTTCTCCCTTCATGGGGTTAGACGAACCCACTATGCCTGGTATAATTCTAATCCCATGAGAGAAAGCATGGAATAGTAGATAGAATGTTGAACTTGGAGTAAAGAAGACCCAGGTTTAAGTTGCCTCATTTAATAGCAGTGTGACCTTAGACAAGTCATTTTTAACCTCCCAGGGCCTCCATTCCTTATCTGGAAAATGAGTTTTGGGCTTAGAAATCCAATAAGCATAATTTTAGCTCTAAATCTATGACCCTACGACTTACCCTCACCTCTACTCAAGCCCTAGTTTTCCTTTCATTCAATATTCTAATAGGCTTCCAATCACTGTATACAGTTCTGTAGCTTATCCCCTCACATATTTGTTTTCCACTTTATCCTAATCTGTTCCATTGCTTTTTGTTTTAAACAATTACAGAAAAATGTACCCAAAGAACATTTTGCTATTGCCTAAAAATGGGTCTTTTGTTTTACCACCAATAGGAAAACATACTCTAGCGACACTGTTGAAGATGGTAATACTTAAATGGATCCTCACCCTTCTAACAATTCCTTCCCTGGGTGTATTCAAAGGGAAAGCACAGATCACAATTTAGAAAGAAATTCTTTGTTCTCTGTTCCAAGAATGTGTTGTTGTTTAGTCGTTTCAGTCGTGTCCGACTCTTCATGACCCCATTTGGGGTTTTCTTGGCAAAGATACTGGAACAGTTTGCCGTTTAGTTCTCCAGCTCATTTTATAGATGAGGAAACTGAGGCAAACAGGGTTAAGTTTGCCCAGGGTCACACAGGTAGTAAGTGTCTGAGGCCAGATTTGAATTCAGGTCTTGGGTCAGAACTTACCTATCACTAAATCAGGAGGAAGAAAGTAATATTTGGGGCTCACAAATCAGAGGTGGTTATTTTCCTCTGGCTCTGGAAAATAAGTGTGAAATTGCGTGAGAGATTTTGCATAATTACAAACATGACTGCAGGGTATGATGGGCTTGTTTGTGAAAGAAAACTGTGTTGTCAGCTAGATAGTGCGGTGAATAAAGCCCAGAACCTGAAATCAGTAGGACCTGAGTTCAAATCCAGCCTTAGACACTTACTAGTTGTGTGACCCTAGGCAAATCACTGAACCTCTCCCAGCCTTAGTATCCTCATATATAAAATGGGACTCATAAGAGCACCTACCTCCCAAGGTTTTTGTGTGGATAAAATGAGCTAATGTATGTAAAGTGTTTCGTGAGCCTTGAAGAGCTATGTAAATGCTAGCTCTTGGGTCGTGATGTTAAGAACTGTTGTGGGACATTGCAGCTCATAAGGTGTTTCAATGAAATAGGATCATAGGGAAAACACTTGGTGTTAGAAACAAAGACCATGGTATCAGAATCAAAGATTCAGAGACTAGAAAGAAAATCATTACTTTCTCTAAGGGTGGAGGAGATTCAAGAATACATTGGTTATACCTGTCATCAGAAGTGCCAGGATATGAACCCAGTTCCTACTCTAGTGGTCTTTCCACTGTAACAATAACTCTCTTTATCAACATCCTTCTTCCTGGTAGTGGTTATTTTTTAGTAGTTAAAATTAGTTAATGAGAGAGAGAGAGAGAGATTTCCATCCTAAATCATTAGAGGGCAGCAAGAAAAAATGGCTAGTAATATGAACATTTTCTTGTAAAGCATGAGTTTCTAATTTTTGCTGGGTGTATAATGGACCCCTTTGGCAGCCTGGTAAAGGCTACGGACCCACTTCTTATAAGGTCTTTAAATGTTTGTAAATTTAAATAAAATAAAATATATAGAATTACCAAAGAAAGCTTTTTATTGGAATAGTCACATATATACATACACACGCATACATGCACACACACACACACACACACACACACACACACACAAGTTTATACACCTAAGCTTAAAGGCCCTGCTTTAAAATATCAGCTAAAGGAGGAGGAGGAAGACAAGAAGAAGTAATAGTAGTAAACCCTATTAGTGTTAATGTAATGGTTCAAAATACTCAATTTTAGCAGAACAGTAGCAAAGAGAAAAGGCAGTAGTAGATCCTGGTATTTACTCTGTAAGTGTCCCTGTCAAAGTTGACTCGTGAAACTTATCAGAGTAAACACAGAAAGAAAGACCTGAGAGCTTTGCCCTTGAAGTAAAAAGAGGTGTCCTGAAAATATTTTTCCTATAATTGACATCTGTAACATATGCAAACTCCCTGATACTGTTAATGACAGTTAGACTAAAGAAATGGTACACATGATATTTTCAGACTGAAGATACCAGAGAGGGCCTTTCCATGTACAAAATGTGAAGCAGAAATCAAGTCATAATAATTCCGAGATAGAAAGGGGAAAGGCTTACTACTATGGGAAATGAAACTGGGCCCCATTCAGTCTTTTTAAATGTATTAATCTAGAAACAGCAACCTGTAATTTTATATGCAAATAGTTTTGATCTTGGTGTGGTTGGCAACCAAGAGTCAGGAAATGAGTGACAATTAAAATCTAGCATAGTGCCCCTTTTTAAGTCTTACTGTGATGCCTCCTTGTGACTTGGAGGTGACTCTGGGTTCTTGGAGGAGCCAAGGCTCTGACAGATTCAAACAAGAATTAAAGGCTTTGCCTACAGGTTCAGTGATAGACATCATGTTTGTCATCTGTGGACCAGCCTAGTACAGTTCCTAGAATTCAATGGCCTTTCTTTCTCTCCTCATTCTTCTTTACCTCTCTGCACCATTTGACACTGTTGACCTTCCTCTCCTCCTGGATATTCTCTCCAGGTTTTCATGACATTGTCCTCCCCTGACATTCCTCCTAACTGGCTAACCAATGCTTTTTAATTTCCTTTGCTGAATCATCATCCATGTCACCCCTGCTAACTGTGGCTATCTTCCAAGGTTCCCTCCACAGCCCATTTCTCTTTTATCTATATATTCTCTCATTTTTTCATTTCATCAGCCCCCACGGGTTCAATTATTATCCCTATGTTAATCAGATCTACATATCCAGGCCTAGTCACTCTCCAGATCTCCATTCCCATAAGGTAAAGTCCGTATTGGACATTTTGGGCTAGATGTCTTATAGGAATCTTAAACTCAACATGTCCAAAACCAAACACATCACCTTTCCCCCAAAAAACTAACGCCCTTCTTGCTTATTTCTATTGAGTTTACCACCGTCCTTCTTGTCACCCAAATTTACCTCCTCAGTATCATTGACTTCTTATTTTTACCCCATGTAGTCAATCACTTGCAAAATCTTCAATCAACAAGCATTAATGAGAGCTTGTAGTGTACCTGCCAGTTTGCTAAGCACCGCAGGTGTGAAGACAAGAAGGAAACAGTGCAGACCCACAGGGACTTTGCTTTCTAAGGAGAGAGAAAACATGTGCATATATAAGTATAAACATAATATATACAAATACAAGGTTGTTTGGGGAGGGAACGCATTGGTAGCTACAGGCTGGAAAGGAGAGGGATCAGGAAAGACTTCATGAGGAAGGTGGCACTCCAGCTGAGTCCGGAAGGAAAGCAGAGATTCCAATAAGGGGCAGAGGTGAAAAGAGGAGTGTTTACAGGCATGGAAAAAAGGCAATGCTGAGGCGTGGAGGTAAATGACCATTAGTGTGTGGAACAATTAGCAGGCCAGTCTAGCCATTCCAAAGAATGTGTGGAGGTGCAGAGTATGTAGGAAGGTTGAAATGGTACAAAGGGATGAGGGTGGGAAGAGGTTTAAATCCCAAACAAAAGACTTTTTATTTGATCCTAGGGGTGATAGGGAACCACTAAAGCCTGGTGGGCAGGGGAGGCTATGTTTCAACAATCCAGCTAGCAGCTGTTGTGGAGGTGTAAGACCAACCCAAGCCCAACAACAAGAACGCTACCAGCATGCTGCAAAAGCACAGGTTCTTTTGATCTGCTTAACCAAGGAAAGCTACGTTAAGGGGTTGACAAGCCTACTTTAATTCAGCATACAAATATCATTCACTTAGTTCAGGGGAAAAGACCAGCACACTGAACTTCAGAGCAAAATACAAACAAATTACAAACATCAACAGGCAGACCAAATACAGATTCATAGTTACCAACATCTAGGTTCAGCCTGGGAGCTCAGAACAAGGGCTGGCCCAGAGTCACTCGAGCCACCACTGCTGTGGGTAAGAGCTCCAAAGAAGAGGAAACTAGCCCCTGGTTTTATATCTTTTCAAGGTCAGGGGTGAATCACACATGCAACTCACCCACATGACCTAAAATCGTCACAAAGAGGCGACTTAAACCCACGTGGTCTAAAAGCCTCTGCTGTCCCAGACATGTCAGTCAAACTCATGTGTAAACTAGGCCCTCCCTGAGGCACAGCTTGTTCAGCCATTCCCCAATTGATGGATATCCCCTTAATTTCAAATATTTTGCCAACTTGAAAAGGGATGCTATAAATATTTTAGCACATGTAGGTCCTTTCCCCTGTTTCATGATCTCTTTGAGATAGAGACCTAGTAGTGGTATTGCTGGATCAAAGGGTATCCACAGTTTGGTTGCCCTTTGGGCATAGTGCCAAATTGCTCTCCAGAATGGTTGAATCATTTCACAAATCCACCAACAGTGCATTTGTGTCCCAATTTTCCTGCATCCTCTCTAACATTTATCATTTTCCTTTTTTTCATATTAGCTAATCTCATAGGTGGCACCTCAGAGTTATTTTAATTTATATTTCTCTAATCAAAAGTGATTCATATACTTATAGATATCTTTGATTTCTTCAGCTGAAAACTACCTGTTCATATCCTTTAACCATTTATCAATTGGGGAATGGCTTGTATTTTTATAAATTCAGTTCTCTATATATTTGAGAAATGAGGCCTTTATCAGAGACACTTGCTTTAAAGATTGTATCCCAGCTTTCTGTTTTCCTTCTAATCTTGGTTGTGTTAGTTTTATTTGTGCAAAAACTTTTTAATTTAACATAATTAAAATGATCTGTTTTACATTTCATAATGCTCTCTATCTCTTGTTTGGTCATGAAACTGTAACTAGCTTAACTTCTCCTTTAAGGATATGGATGCTATACCACTTGGTGCATATATGTTTAGTATTGATATTGCTTCATTGTCTATGGTACCTTTTAGCAAGATGTAGTTTCCTTCCTTATCTCTTTTAATTAGGCCTATTTTTGCTTTTGCTTTGTCTGAAATCAGGATTGCTAACCCTGCTTTTTTTTTTTACTTCAGCTGAAGCAGAATGTATTCTGCTTCAGCCTTTTACCTTTATTCTGTGTGCATCTCTCTGCTTCAAGTGTGTTTCTTGTAAACGACAAATTGTAGGATTCCAGTTTTTAATCTACTCTATCCTTCCATTTTATGGGAGAGTTCATCCCATTCAAATTCACAGTTATGATTACTAACTGCAATTTCCTTCCATCCTATTTTTCCTCCTGTTTGTCCTCTCTCTCCTTTTACCATTTCCCTCCTCACCAGTGTTTTGCTTCTGTTTACCACCTCTCCCAATTTGCCTCCCTTTCTATCAGTCCTCCCCCACCCTTTACTTAATCTCCTCCCCTCCTACTTCCCATCAGGTATGATAGATTTCTATATTCAACTGATTGTGTATATTATTCCTTCTTTGAGTCAATACTGATGAGAATGAGGCTCAAGTAATGCCCATTGCCCACCTTCCTATTTTCCCCTCCACTGTAATAGGTTTTTTGCACTTCTTCATGTGAAATAATTTATTCTATTCTACTTCTCCCCTCCTTCTGCCCCCAGTGTACTACTCTTTCTCATCCCTTAGTTATTTTTTATGTCATTCCCTCAAATTCACCTTATATCTGTACCCTCTGTCTATGTATATTTCTTCTAACTATTAGTGGTATAATTTTGAAGAATTTCAAGTATCATCTTCCCATGTAGGGATGTAAATAGTTCAGCTCCATTGAGTCCCTTATGTTTTCTTTTTTCTTTTTTCTTGTTACCTTTTTAGGATTCTCTTAGGTCTTGATAAAATTTTTTGTTCAGTTTCAGTCTTCTTGAAATCTTTCTATTTCATTGTATGATCATTTTTTTCCCTTGAAGTATTAGGCTTAATTTCACTGGGTAGGTGATTCCTGGTTGTAGTTCTAGCTCATTTGCATTCTGGAATATCGTGTTCCATGGCCTGTGATTCTTTAATATTGTTCCTGTGTAATCCTGATTGTGGCTCCCCACTATTTAAATTGTTTCTTTCTGGCCACTTGCAGTACTTTTTCCCTTGACCTGATAGTACTGTAATTTGGCTATAATGTTACTTGGAGTTTTTATTTTAGGATATCTTTCCTAGATGATCAGTGGATTCTTTCAATGCCTATTTTACCCTCTCATTCCAAGACATCTGGGCAGTTTTCCTTGATAATTTCTTGAAAGGTGCTGTCCAGATCCTCCTTTTAATTATGGCTTTCTGGTAGTCCAGTGATCTGATATTGTCTCTCCTCGATTTATTTTCCATGTCAGTTATTTTCCCCATGAGGTATTTTACATTTTCTTCTATTTTTTCATTCTTTTCTATTTGTTTGATTGATTCTTGATGTCCCATAGATTCATTCATTAGCTTTGATTTGCCAAATTCTAACTTTTAAGGAGTTATTTTCCTCAATTAGTTTTTATACTCTCTTTTCTATTTGGCCAATTCTACTTTTTAAGCAGTTATTTTCTTTTTTCAAGCTGTTGACTCTTTTTTTCATAATTCTCTTGCATCACTCTCCTTTCTTTTACCAACTTTTCTCCTACCTCTTTTATATGATTTTTAAGCTCCTTTTTGAGCTCTTCCATGAGTTCTTTCTGGCTTGAGACCATTTCTCGTTTTTCTTTGGGGTTTTGCCCATAGGTGTTTTGACATTGTTGGCCTCTTCTGAGATTGTGTCTTGATCTTTCCTGCCACCATAATAGCTTTCTGTGGTCGGATTCTTTTTGTTGTTGTTTGCTCATCTTTTTTGACCTTTTTCCTTTCTTTTAAATTTGAGCTCTGTTCCCAGGGTGGAAGGGGCACAATCTCAGGCTTCTTGTGCCAGGGGCTGCAGACCTGGCTGTTTACCTGGTGCTGCATTGATGTTGCCCTAAGACCCACAGGGGACCATCATGTCTGGGGCTGCACTGAGGGGATAGGATGAGGGGTGGCTGGCACTGCTGGAGGCCTTAGGGGTCTGGCATATTACCTGGTGCTGAGCCAGGGTCCTAGAACCTGGGTCTAGTATGTGTTAGTAGGTTGTTTCTATGTTTTCCTGGGGCTACACTGAAGCACATGCCTGTCTGGCAGCTGCTTTTGCCCTGGGCTATGCTGAAGCACATGGAGGTTCTCAGGACTGGAGTCTGCCTATTCCCCTGGCTATGCTGAGGCACATGGGGGGGTCCTGGTGTTGGCATCTGCCTCCTTCACCTCACTGGGGCTCAGCATCTTCTTCTAGCTTGCTCAGGTGGGGCTTGCTGCTGGCTTACTGGGATACTCCCTGTCCTGGATTGCGTTCCACTTTTGCCCAAGTGAGACAGACTTTTCTTGCTGGTCTTTCAAGTTTCTTGGGCTAAAACATTGTTTCACCCCATCTTTTTACTCATACTGCTATACCAGGATTTGTTGCAGAGTGCTATTTTATGGTTGTTTGGAGGTGAATATGGGAGAATTAGGGCAGTTTAATGCTTACTCTGCCATCTTGGCTCCTAGAAGTCTATTGTTTGATTTCTGACATAATTCCATTCAAGCCTCAAAAAAACAGAAGTCTGAAAAACAAAGTTCATGGTGGGTCCAGATAATGCAATATTTTTCAGGTCTTTCAATTAATAATTCCAATTCCCATTTAACAAATGTCATGCCCTTCTATTGCCAGGTTTATTTTTAATTTTTTGTGCCAGTTTAAGGGGAAAGTCCTGTACAGATCTGTTTTTATTCTCTTTTATATTTCTACTTGGTTCTATGACAATGTGTTCTCTGCTCTTCTTGAGTATTCCCAGAATCCTATATGAAATAAAAGCTAATGTGGAAATCAAAAGTAGTTTAAAAAAAAGAAGAAGAAGAAGAATCTCTTTCCCAGCCAGGCTGGGAAATTTATTTGTAAACAAGGATGATTGATACCGAGGAACATAAGAGCAAGACAGAGTAAGAATTGGTCCTCAGGTCAGAGGTTCTACAAAATAGGCAAAGGCCAAAAAAATTGGCTAAGGGAATGACATTACCGTGTGTAGCCTTTCATGACTCTTATTTAGAATTCAATTCAATTACTATATATTATATGTCTACTGTGTACAAGGCACTAATGATGAGTCATGGGGCTACAAAGGTGAAATAAGATGTCCCTCTCCCCAAGGAATCTAATAGGGGAGATAAGACATACATATATACATATATCTGTAATATAATTTAGAGTATGATAAACACAAAATAGCCGCCTAAACATGATGCTGAACCATCCTGAATTGCTTATCATATTGATCACACACAAGGCTTGCAATTATCTCTGAGGCAGTCACACAGAAAAAGCCAGGTATAGCAGTAACAGGACAAAAATTTTCTAGAATCCCAGAGATTCAAAGAAAATTTGAGTTGTTGAAGCATGGGGGTAGTCTTCAGAGAAGCCTAGGACTTCCAGTGTGAGGGCAGGTTAAGGTGATTGAGGCAGCCTAGAGAATGAGATAAAGAACGATGCCAACACAGCTTGAAAGAAAATTCTGAGAAAGAAATTTCATTCAGCTACAGAGGGTGTCACTCAAGCTTGGTCTCCAAAGAAGGGAACTAGATCAACAGGCAAGGATCTGGAGGTGGAAAGGGTGTACACTTAAGCTGTGTGGGAGCATAAGCAAAGACATAGAGACAGACAATCACAGGATTAGGATGGGAGGCGGTAAGAAACACAGTTTGGTTAGAATATAGAAAACATTATGGAGAGCTGTGTAGGATAAGGAATTGGGTTGGAGTCAGATTCGTGGGGGCTTTGAGTTCAAAGCTAAGACGTTTTAATTGTTTTCTATAAGGAACTAGTGAAAGCTAAATGTATTTATGAGCAAAGAAGTAATCTGAGTAGAGCAGTGTGTTAAGAACATTAATTTGGCACCTATAAATAGAATCACAAGGAGACTGAAGACCAGACTAGTAACTCGGCCATTATAATAGTCGAAGTGAAAGGTGATAAAGACCTGAACTAGGTTGATGGCAGTGGGAAGACAAAGATGGAGGTGGAATCAATATAGTTATTTTGGGCTATGCCTAAGAAGATGTGCCATAGCCACAACAGCTACAGTATTCCCAAAAGTTCAACAAAGTTCCATGTTGTTCAGTTGTGTCCTACTCTTCGTGACACCACTTGGGGTTTTCTTGGCAAAGATACTACAGTGGTTTGCCATGTCCTTCTCCAGCTCATTTTGTTCAGTCATTTCTCAGTCACATCCAACTCTTTGTGAACCCATTTGGGGTTTTCTTGGCAAAGATACTGGGATGGTTTGCCATTTCCTTCTCCAGTTCATTTTACAGATGAGGAAACTGAGGCAAAGAGGGTTAAGTGACTCACCCAGGATCACACAGCTGGCTAGTGTCTAAGGCAGAATTTGAACTCAGGTCTTTCTGACACTAAGTACACACTCCATCCGCTATGCCAATTAGCTGCCCACTACAATGGTAGATAGGTATATGTTTGTGTATGTTTAATTTGTTCATTCTACTCTGTCTAGAATTTTGGGAGAAAAAGAGGTGAGAGAGAGAAGAGAATAGCTGGTTGAAGAAAGGTTTAGTTTTTAGGAAAAGAAAGAATGCTTAAAGGGGCAGCTAGGGGACACAGTGACCAGAGCACCAGCCCTGCAGTCAGGAGGACCTGAGTTCAAAGCTGGTCTTAGACACTTGACATACTAGCTGTGTGACCTTGGGCAAGTCACTTAAACCCAATTGCCCTGCCTTCCCCTCTCCAAAAAAAAAAAAAGAAAGAATGCTTGAAATCAATGGGGAAGGAGCCAGTAAAGAGGAAGAATATTATCTACCAATAGCTATTTGCAAGATTGGTGCTTACAGTGGGACTAAAACTCCAGAAATCCATCTACACCAGAACTTTCCAAACCTCAAAGGTGGACACAAAGAATCAGATGAGACTTCATGGCCCCAGTGCTAAGCTACAAGTCTCTTTTTTTCTTATCATACTGGTTAACAGCAAATGCTGGGAAGAGTCTTGGAGTGGAGTCTTGGCCAAGAAGTCATTAGAAATGTACCTATAAGGTACCCCTGGGTAAAGATTTTTCTGCTTCATAGAGATGGGTATGTCCTGTGGCTAACTTGGGTGAACAAAGAACGAGGTAGGAGAAAATACAACATACTAGCTCCTCTGTGATTTCCTTCATGAAGAAGGTAAGGAGAATTTTCAATAGTATAAAACCTTTTTGTAATGAGCAGACACTCTACACACCAATTTGAATTCAGAGAGAGAAAAGAAGGATTCAGAACTGACTCTAAGCTTCTCTTCTTAAAGAACCATTCTGAATTTTTTATCGCATTGATCACAAGACTTTCAATTATCTCTGCAGCAGTCACTCAGAAAAAAAAAAAAACAAACCTGGGTGGAATAATGGTGGCAAGCCAAAATTGTTCTAGAATCCCAGGCAAGAGTACATTTAGGTATCAGCTACATTGGCTGGCTAAAAGAAAATGAATTCTTTTTTTTTGGAGGGGGGAAGGCAGGGCAATTAGGGTTAAGTGACTTGCCCAAGGTCACACAGCTAGTAAGTGTGTCAAGTATCTGAGATCGGATTTGAACTCAGGTCCTCCTGACTCCAGGGCCGAAGCTCTACTCACTGTGCTACCTAGCTACCCCAATAAAATGAATTCTACTAAGTAAAGAAGACTACATACAATGCAGGAAATATTTCAAAAGGCACAGAGAAGTGGAAATGTGAGGAGGGATAAGAGTAAAAGTACTATTTGTCAACTCTTTATAAATCCCTTGAGCAGCTAGGTGATGCTAAATGGGGTCACGAAGAGGGTTGAACACAACTGAAAAACTACTGACTGAACCATATAAATCCCTAGATTTAGTGAGAAGCAGTATGGACTATTAAAGCTCTGGATCTGCAATCAGGAAGACCTGAATTCAAATTCTGCCTAAGATACTTACTAGCTGCAAAACCCTGGGCAAATCGCTTATCCTTTCTAGATCTATTCTCTCATCTGTAAAACGAGGGGATGGGCTTGATGTCTTCTAACCTCCCTTCTAGCTCCATATCTATGATTCTATGATTCTAAGTGAATAAAGGCAGGATAGAGACTAGTGTAAGGTCCTTGAATTGTACAATATTCTTCTCTTAAACTTTCATTTAATTCATGTAACTATATTTTCAAAGCATTTTCAGATGTATTATTTCCTCTGAGTCTTACAACAACCCTATGAGAATGATGTAGCAAGTGATGCAGTCAGCCCTCTTTTACTGATGAGGAGAGGTTAAGTGATTTGTCCAAGGTCACATAGCCATACCTGGCAGATAGAAGACCAGCATAAAGGTCCTTTGATTTTCAGTCCCAGGCTCATTCCATTGTGCCATACTCACATACAAACCTACTTTTGACTTTTCTGTTGAGATCCACTCTAGCTAAGAGCATTGCCACCACCATTGGTTGTTTGGTTTGGAGGGCTTTGCTTGTTTCTTTGTGACCTCAAGAGCCTATGGTAGTGACTAGTTGTAATGGTAATTTAAATTTGAAGACCTTTCCTACTCATTAATAGGCCCATGTGCCCTGCTTATGTCACAGGAAGCCTAAGTCATGTGTGGTAGGAGAAGCTTGCTGAACAAGAGGAACTGGAAGGGTGGAGCAGGAAATGCTCAGAGCAGTTAGAGCTGGGGGAGAGAGCAGACCTGTCCTATCTGTGCTGTGAGTGTGTTTGTTGGTGGCAAGGCCCCAGCAGGGGGCAGGGAGGTTATGGAATGGACTCATTCTCTGCTGTGATAATGTGCATTAATTTCTTTGCAGCTATGATGGATTGGGCTTATTGGTTTTGAGATCTAGTTCTCTGGTGTCTGAATAAATGGTTTACTTCTACCTTCTATGTGGAAAGTCTCTTATATTTTGCAATACATAAGCATATTTGCAATTATCATCTATATTGCGATTATTACCTTCCTAATACACTAGTGTGTAGAATTCTAATTATTCCTAGGGCCAAAATTCTAGCAGGTAAAACAAATTCATCCCATAAAACAACATTGGCCTGGACTATAACCACCTCAAACCTTAATAAAAATAAGGATATGAGTAAATATTGATTTTAAGAAATAATTTAAAATATACTCAAGCACAGTTGCTGACATTTAGAGCCATTAGCTATATCATCACTGCTAATGAGAAGTGAAGAGGTTAATGACAATATTCAAAGCATCTCCCTATGAAGAATGGTGAACAATTATGCTTGATATTTTAGAGAAATCTTTGACACTTTCAGAAAGAAACAGTATGTTGGCATTAAGGCAGAGCTGTCCAGAGGAGGCCAAGGGAAGGAAGGGAATAAATATTAAGTGCCTACTGTGTACCAGGCACTGTGCTAAATGTTTACAGATATCTCATTTGATCTCTCCAACAACTCTATGAGCAAAGTGCCCCATTTTATAGTTGAAGAAACTGAGGCAAACAGAGGTTGAAGTGGCTTGCCCAGGGTCACATAACTAGTAAGTGTCTGAATCCGGATTTGAACTCAGGTTTTCCTGACCCCAAGCCCAGTGATCTAACCACTGTACCACCTAGCTACCTAGTACAGTGCTTAGCACACATACATTTCAAGGAGACCTAAGTTCAAATCTGGCCTCAGACAATCGCTAATACATGAATCTGGGTGAGGTAGATGGTGAGGAAGGACTTACAATGCAAAGATTAAGAATTTCTATTTCATGCTAGAAGCAATAAAGAATCATTGAATATTTTTGAGTAAGGGAGTGCCATGGTTATTCTTGGGCTTTTGGGAGATCAATCTGATAGTTGTTTGGGAGATGAACTGGACAAGAGCAGGACTGGAAGCCAGGAGTCTAAATTAAGAGACTCCTACAGTAACATAGGTGAGAGGGAATGAGGGCTTAAACTGCATAGGGGCAGGTGGTGGGAAGATGATGGGAAGGGGAGGGAAGGGAGAAGATTTAGAGAATAATTCCTGTCCCACCCACTTCCTAGGGTTATTGTGAGGATAATAAAAATAGGTCACATTTATATAGCACTTCAAGTGCTTTGCATATATTATCTCATTTGAACCTTACAACAACTCTGGGACATGGTTGCCCATGGTTAAGGATGCTGACATTCAAAGAACTTCAGTGACAGTCACACACCTATGAAATATCTCAGAAGGAATTTGAACAGACACTAAGTCCAACTCCTTATCTCTCATGTCACAATCACATAGTGTATCATCTGAAAAAAACTTGGCAGCTATAAAATACTATATAAATTTTGTTGTTCAGTCCAGTTACTTTTCAGTCATGTCTGACCCTTCATGACCACATTTGGGGTTTTCTTGGCAAAGATACTAGAGTGGTTTTCCATTTCCTTCTCCAATTTATTTTACAGATGAAGAAACTGAGGCAAACAGGGTTAAGTGACTTGTCCAGGGACACACAGGCAATAAATATCTGAGGCTAGATTTGAACTCAGGAAGGTGAGTCTTCCTGACTCCAGGCCAAGCACTCTATTCACTGTACCACCTAAGGTTTTAATTGAGGCTTAAAAGCTCAAGCATGAATTTTTTAAGAACTCCCATTTGTGAATCTGGCTAGGTAGACAACAGACAACGAATCAGTGAATAAATTAATATAGATTACATTTATCTCTGCAATTTACAAACTGCTTTCCTAATGAATTGTTGCCTTAAACACATACATAACTTTGTTTAGTGGTGGGGTGGTTGGGGTTTTATTTTGTTTTTTTTCCTCACTCTCCTCACAATTCCTTTTGGGTGGCTATGCAGTCGAGGAAATGGCTCTTTTGCGGGCACAAGGAAAGGATTTAGGGATGTTCATTTTTTTCTGACCCTCACAACAAAAGTAGCATTTGCCCAGTTCCCTGTGGAGTCACTTGCATTTGCTGGCATTGATCTTGGGGAGTAGGTTAGGCATAACCATGACTGCCCACTCCTAGAAATTCTGCCTACTAACTTGGCATCAAGGGAATTGGTCTGGCTTGTGTTTTGAAGTGAGTTCAACCCTGTCCATCTCCCATCAATTTATAAAGCTTATTTGACATTCTCCTGGTAGCAGTTTCTCAAAAACAGAAAGTAGTTACCAGAGATATCAGATGTTCTCATAAAACCTGACAGTGTAGTGGCAAAAATTCCAGCCCCAGCCCTTGATGAAAAAGGTGAGGGGAGGAGGAAAGGAGAAGGGGGAACAGGAAGAATCCACCCAAGAATTATTGCAACCCGAAGTATGCCACATATGACAGTGACATGGAAGAACCATCTGTGTTCCAAGAATTCTCCCCAGAATGCTAATCTGTATTTTAAAAACAAATTCCAATTGCCTCTGAACACAATATCTTCCTTCCTAAGGTAGAAAAATATTGCCATGGGTAAAATTGAATTTTTGCCCATCTGGTTGGCTGACAGGCTTGTTGGTGACAAATATTCTCGATTCTATTAACAAAGGCCATGAGGCATAGAAAGGAATTTTTGGAAATGACACTGTTATCCCCAGGGCATCTGTCAGGTCAGCCTTCCAGGGTGGCATGTCACAAGATTTTAAACTAAAGGGAAAAGGTAGCATCAATCAACAGTCAAGGGACTCAAAACTGAAGGACAGCAAATAATAGGTTATTGCCCAAATGCTTGCCTTCTGAAGACTCACACAGATTTTTTTTCCCCTGAGGAATTAATTTCAAGTTTGGCCTGTTTCCTATCTCTAGCACAATCTGTAAAATTTAGCAGTTACTTTATCCTAAGGAAAGCAGGTGTCTTCCTCACCTGTGGAATCAGATACACAAAGCACAGTAATCAGTGGTAGAAATGGCAAGTTGATTCTGGGAAACCTGGGTGAGTCATTTATTCACTGTTCAGTATCTATATTTTTTAATACTTTGAAATGATTTGCATGCTAACAGAGCCAAGATGTCTAAGGATCGTATTCCTCTGTATAATCCTATTTTCACTGCCCTCCCACTTAGTTGTTTTTCTTTTAAATATAACATTTTTGTCTGTTTGATTTTTGTGATTATATTATCATGCATCCCGAGTCCTGATTCTCTCTGTTCCCTCCTTGTTTCTTTTCCATCTTGGATGATAGTTTACTTTGCGTTTCACATATTTTCCAGTTTTATATTCTCATAGGATCAGCAATGATCACACACACACACACGAACAAAGACAAATAGACATTCTCCCAATCTCTCCATAACTTAATAGAGAAGTCCTAGAGACCTGTCTAAAATACAGACTGATTGTGACTTGCCTGGGGTAACATAAATAATAAGTGTCAGAAGCAGTATTTGAACCTAGGTTTTTCTGATTCCAAGATCATTAGTACATCCTCTAGCCCTGACGGCTCTACTTGGTGGAACATATATCTAATTTTATTATGAAATTCAGTGAGAAGTTTTGATTGGTTATATAGAAAAATTAACTGTGTAGGCAACACAGTTCAATGATGCTTCTGTTCCATACAGTAAAACTCAGGGACATAGCTGTATCATTTTTTAACAGTCATAATCTTCAGCTCTTCATTGGCCAACAACATTATTTACAGAGTTCTATGCATAGCTTCTTCAGTATGGAGATTTCCTCCCCTTGGGCAGACAGCAATTGATTCAAGCCTTTTTTTTCTTATACAACTTGTTTTTTAAATTGTCTCTAGAGAACCAGTCCAACTCTCTGAAGACCTCTCCTGTGATTGTTGTGTTTTATGCTACTTTGGAGGTACCAATATAAATAACACTTGGGCTGCCCACATATTTACTGTTTCTTATTATACAAGTAGCCATCTTCCTTTTTGGCCATTCGTGACCCTAAGGATAACTTTCCCTTATGGTAAAATGCTGCCAATACCAACCAGGTAATGTTCAGATCACCTGCAATTTTTATTCTCCTGACATAGTGATCTTCCATGATTCCCAGTTAGGTCATCTGAAAAATATGGGTGTTGAAAGAGATTTGCCCTTGTAGCAATGAGCAAGTTGGGAATTCTTGGGAACATTCAAATGTTTTTAATATTATTATTATTAGTGATTTTTAAATAGCCAGAAGATTAGCAATACTCCTTAAAAGTCTCATTCTCTCCTGGGTATGTTATTTATCTACTAGAGTTCTTTGGCTATTTCTCACAGACTTACAGAATGTTCCCTCTGAACAGGATCTCAGAAATCCTATCTCTTGCATTCCTAAAAGCTGCGAATGTTTGTGTGTTATAAACTTCTATTTTCTACCAACTGAGCCTTCTTGCTTTCTAACTTAATATACTAGTCAGTTTCAGTTTCTTTATTTACTTATCTGTATCTTCTTCTTGTTCTATATAAGGACAGAGCCACCTTGTATAACTGGATGTGCCATGACTATTCAACTGCAAGCACACATCTTGCTGAACAGGGAAAGAGTGAATTTAAATAAACACATATAACATTTTCCTCAAATTCAGTTCCATAATGTTATATACAGTCTGGCTGGATCTACAAGGAGCTCCGATGGCACATGGAGCCAGTAATTCAGATGTTTAGTCAACATTACTTCTTTTGTCTCATTTGTACATGTACATAACCCAAAAATATTGTAATCTTATCGTAATTGTAGATTAATTGATAAAAAAAATGGCATGGAATGGTGTATTTATGACTGTCCTTGGAGACAGGAAGATGTGGGTTCAAATTATAACTCTGTATGATCCTGAACAAGTTACTTAAGCTCCTAGTGCCTTCCCCCTCCCTGTATCAAGTAAACCTCTAAAACTATAAATTACAAAGTAGATGCTAACCTGCATTGGTAGAGAATGCTTTCTCACTGGAAATTCCATATGTTGTTGTTGTTGTGTCATTCAGTCTTGTGTGACTCTTTGTGACCCCATGGATCATAGCAAGCCAGGCCTTTCTATCCTTCACTATCTCTCAAAAGTCTGTTGAAGTTCATGTTCATTGCTTTTGTAATGCTATCTATTTCATCCTCTTCCATCTCCTTTTCCTTTTGCCTTCTACCTTTACCAACATCAGGGTCTTTTCCACTGAGTCCTGTCTTCTCATTATGTGGCCAAAGAATTTAAGCTTCTGTATTTTATCTTCTAGTGAGTTAATTTCTTTCAGCATTGATTGATTTGATCTGCTTGTTATGCAAGGGATTCTCAAGTCTTCTCCAGCACCACAGTTTAAAAGCATTAATTCTATGGCACTCAACTTTCCTTATAGTCCAACTCTCACAGCCATCCATTGCCACTTTGATATACAGACTTTTGTTAGCAAGGTCATGTCTCTGCTTTTTAGCATGCTGTCCAGATTTGTCATAGCTTTCCTTCCAAGGCGCTAGCATCTTCTAATTTCATGGCTGCAGTTGCCATCTGCAGTGATCTTTGAGTCCAAGAACATAAAATCTGGCACTGTTTCCATTTCTTCTCCTTCTATTTTCCTGGAAGTGATGAGACCACTTGCCAAGATCTTAGATTTTTTTTTTAATGTTAAGCTTCAAGCCAGCTTTTACACTCTCTTCTTTCACCCTCATCCAGAGGCTTCTTAATTCTTCTTCACTTTCTGCCATCAGAGTGGTATCATCTACATATCAGAGAGTGTCGATATTTCCTTTGGCAACCTTAATTCCAGCTTTTGATTCATTCAGCCTTGTATTTTGCATGATGTACTCTGCCTGTAAGTTAAATAAATAACAATATATAGCCTTGCAGTACTCCTATTCCAATCTTAAGCCAATCAGTTGTTCCATGTTCAGGAATTTAATATACCAATGAAAAATTAGGTCTTAGCCAAAATCTATTACTCCCATTTTCTTTTTAAATTAAAAATATTTTACTGATGTTTGTTTTTACGTCATACTCCTTCCCATTCATACCTTTCCCCACTAAGCACAGTGTCTGGCACACAGTAACCACTTAATAAATTCACTTTTCATTCATTATTAATCTCCTTTGATATCCAGTAATCCCAAGCTCAGGTCACTCCTTGGTTCTCCTTTGTTCTAGTTCTAGTGAGTGCAGTTTCACATGTGTCAGAGAGATATCCAGGTGGTAGTGAACACAGGGTATTTCCCAACCTTTTGTTTCTCCCCCAGTGATCTTTTCCCCCCAGAGTGATTCAGTTTATTTCAGGGGATTCCTCTTCTAACTGCAGAGCAAGGATAAGATTTATTTCATTCACCTCCTGGTTTTTCCAGGGTATTAATAGCTACCTAAAGAATGCCCAAGTCACCATTTCTGGACAAGTTTCTAGCTTTGTGGTAACAGATTGTGGCTGAACTATTCAAGTATTAGGAAAATATGCTGGCAAACAAAACGTAAGGGAACTCTGCTCCCCTTTCGTTATATCAGTTGGAGGTAAATGAAGTCCAAGACATTCATGAGTGCAATAGGGCCATGTAGCTTCACAGCTCTTATGTACACAAGTGACCCTACCCATTTCCACGAGATGTGTGTCCCTGATTTGAGGCAGTTAGAAGACATAGTAGATAGAGGGAGAGCAAAGGCTGGAGTCAGGAAGACCTGAGTTCAAATCGAGCATCAGACACTTACTAGCTGTGTGACCTTGGGCAAGTCATTTAACCTCTGTTTATCCCAGTTTCCTCATCTATAAAATGGGGATAACAGCAGCTGCCTCCCAAAATTGTTGTAAGGATCAAATGAGATAATATTTGTAAAGCCCTTAGCACAGTGCCTGCACATAGTAGGTATTATGTATAAATGTTTATTCCTTTCCCCAATATAGTACTCTTTTTTTCTTCCCAGCGATTAATGATGTTCTGAGATTCTTTCTTTGCTACTTTCTGTGATTATTCAGTGGCTCAAGGTCCTAAAAAGACAATGTGGCTTAAGTGGGAAAACCGGTGGACTTGGAGTCAGAAGACACCTGGGTTTGAATTCTACCTCTGACATTTGTCAACCGTTTGACCTTGATTCAATCGAGTGATTTAATCTCTCTGAACCTCACTCCTTCAGCTTTAAAATAGTGGCAATAAACATAACTCTAAAAGCCACTTCTCACTGTTGTCCTTGGAATTAAATAAGATAATGCCTATTAAGTACTTTGACAGCCTTAAAGTGCTATGTAAATACTGAGTATCGTCATTAAGGTAACTTTCTAAACTAAGCTGACCGGTAGCTAAGCTGGTTTCATTAACTGTTCTTTCTTTATCTCATCCAAGATTCCATAACCAGTGGATGTTATTAATAAAGTTTTAAAATTTAATTAGTTCATAATATTTAATTAGTCTTCAATTCATTTGTATGTAATTAATAACCAATTAATTAGTTGGAATGTATTCAAAATGCAACATTAAGGAGAGAGATCAGAAGTGTTTTATTAACCTTTGAATATTAGATTTGGGACAGATGAGACATTTAATTTACCAATTATGCTTACTTTATTCTTTCAGTCTGGACCTGTGATAATATCTTTAATTTCATGGCTTAGCTCATGTGAAGCTTTCCCTGAGTCCCTCACCCCCAGCCCCAGCCATCAGTGCCTTTATCCTCCTCAGATACTCTTTGATCTCTTCATCTGATCTTTCCTCTTCCTCTTCTTCACTCTCTAGTTTGTGTTGTGCTCATCTCTGTTCGTGCTGTATCCCATCCCATACCCCAGTAGGCTACTTGAGGGTAGGAGTTGTTTTTTCCCCAGTAACTTGCATATAGTAAGTACTTAATAAACATTCATTTAATTGTACTGAAACCATATAGCACCACCAAAACAGAGGTACTCATAAGATGCTAAACAGCTGCTTGATAGCAATAGCATCCCGTTAGCAAATGCTGCTGCCTCCCATAGAGACTCCCCCTGATCCCTTCTGTCCTGTCAGCAATTAAATTAGCAAGATGTAACTGATTCTTTGGAGTATGGCACTTATTATCTTCCCCATTAATAGACCATATTTATATATCACTTTAAGGTTTACCAAGTGCTTTCCTCAAAAAAAAAACTCATTAGATATGTTCTGAGTATTAGCATACTGATTTTACACATAGAAGAATTTAAGGTTGAGTTCTCAAGCGATTTTTTAAGATTACTGCTCAACTAAAAAGCAGTCACTCAAGTAGTAAATATTTATTAAGTGCCTATCATGTGCCAGAGACTAGGCTAAGTACTGGAGATACAAGGAAAGGCAAAAATGGACCTGCTCTCAAGGAACTCACAGTCCTTGAGACTCACAGGGAGACTCACAGGGAGAGCCAACATGCAAAAAACTATGCAAAAACAAGCCTTATGTACAGGATAAATTGGAAATAATTGATAGAAGGAAGTCACTGGAATTAAGAGGGTTTGGGGAAGGTTTCCCGTGGAAGGTAGGATTTTAGCTAAGACTTAAAGGAAGCTGGGAGGTGGAGATGAGGGAGGACATTCCAGGTGGGAGTGACAGATAGCGAAAATGTCCTGAGGTAGGAGTTGGAGGGTCTTGTTTGAGGAACAGCAAGGAGGCGGGAGCACAGAATGCATTAAGAAGAGGAAGAGGTGTCAGATATAGGAAGACTAGGAAGGTAGGAGGAAGGAGATAAGTTAGGAAGGGCTTTGAACCCAAGTTTGATGCCTTTTCCACAATATCATACTGCATCTCTGATTCTCACCTTCTTCGTTTGTACATCAATTCAACAATATATAATGATATTTGATAGTATATAATATTTACTATATGATATATTTAACCTTAATATATAATAAATTAGACACTTATATATGACAAATTAAATATTTAACATATAATATGATGAGTTAAATATTTAATAAATGTCCACTCAGAACCTAGCACAACTGGGTCTGGGAAAAATTCAGTACAACCATGGATATAGTGACATTTGGATGATTGAGGAGGGGCCAATCATATTGGAAGAGGGTGCCCTGTGCCTGAGATGAGTGCTGTCCTCAGCCTGACAAAAATTTGGATGGGAGAAAGACAGATCTTAGAAAAGGCAACAGAGCCCTGGGAGTGGTAGCCAGAAACTATTGCCTTACCTCCAGGGAGAAAGTTTGTCCTCAGCAGTCCCTGTCCTCAAGTAACCTTCCATTCTATTCTTCCTTCCTTCCCTCCTTCCCTCCCTCCTTCCTTCCCTTCTTCCCTTCTTCCCTTCTTTCTTTCTTTCTTTCTTTCTTTCTTTCTATCTTTCTTTCTTTCTTTCTTTTTCTTTCAGTTTACAACCTTCAGTTCCACAAGCTTTTGAGTTCCAAATTTTCTCCCCCTTCCTCCCCTCCCCCCTCCCCAAGACAGCATGCAATCTGATATAGACTCTACATATACCTTCACACTAAACATATGTTCACATTAGTCATGTTGCAAAGAAGAATTATAACCAATGTAATGAACCATGAGAAAGAAGAAACAAAACAAAACAAAAAAAGAGAGAGAGCAAATAGTATGCTGCGATCTGCTTTCAGACTCATAATTCAGACAGCGTTTTCCATCATGAGCCTGTTGGATGTCTTACAACCTTGCATTACTGAGAAGAGTTAAGTCTATCAAAGTTAGTCATCGCACAATGTGGCTGTAACTGTGTACAATGTTCTCCTGCTTCTGCTCCCCTCACTCACTCAGCATCAGTTCCTATAAGTCTTTCCAGTACCTTCCATTCTATGGATAAAACATATACAAAAAATATTAAGAATATAATACGAAGTAATTTAAGGAAAGAGAGCGCTAATAATGGTGGATATGAGGGAAAGCTTCAGGGAAGACTTAGCACCTGGGCCAAATGTCAAAGATAGACGAGGAGGATTTAGAAGGAAGCATTCAAGACATGGGGGATGGCAGTATGAATGCACCGAGGCAAGAAATCAAATGCTGAGTTCAGAAAAGTTAGGCGTCCAGCTTGACTGTAATATCGAGAGTGTAAAGGGGAGTAATGTCAGATAAGCCTGGAAAGGCTGGTTAAAGATACGCTATTATCTGCTTTTCCCCTCTATAATTCCCCTTCAGTCCTGCTACACTTAGTTTATGACAGGTTTGGGGAGTGATAACTGAAGGATTGTGAGGAGAGTCACAAGAGAAGCTTAGGTTCACAAAATCTTAAGAGAAACACTACTATCTTACAGCCCTAAAATGATAATCCCTTATATTTACAAAGTATTTTTATAGTTAAAAGTTCTTTTATTTATATGATCTCATTTGATCCTAATAAAAACCGTTTAGGGTAGATAATGTAAGGTTTATTAACTCAGAAGAGTTAAGTTTCTTGAACCCAATCACTGAGTTAAAAATAAAAGTAATGATACCTAGGGCTTGACTTATATTGGGCAACTAGGTGGTGCAGTGGATAAAGTGCCGGGTCTGGAATCAGGAAGACTCATCTTCTTGAGTTCAAATCTGGCCTGAGCAAGTCACTTAACCCTGTCTGCCTCAGTTTCCTCATCTGTAAAATGACCTGGAGAAGGAAACAGCAAACCACTCCAGCATCTTGCCAAGAAAACCCCAAATGGGGCCATGAAGAATCGGACACAACTGAAAAACAACTAAACAACAATAAAATTATTTATGTCATTTGATCCTCAAAACAATCCTATGAGGTGGGTACTCCTGTTGGCCTCATTTTATAGATGAGGAACTGAAGGCTAAGGGCGTTCAATGACTTGCCCAAAGTCACATAGCTAGTGTCTTCCTGATTCAAGTCCAGCTCTCTATCTACCTATTAAATAAGACAAACTCGTATCTTCTGCATTTGGGTTGGTGGTGGTACTGTGTTGTAGGATCTGGAATGTCCCTGGGTTTGAATCCTGGACGTGCTACCTAAATGATCTTGGGAAAATCACTTTATCTTTCAAGGCTTCAGTTTCCTCAGTTGTATAGAGGGAATTGAATTAGGCATTCTCTAAGGTTCTTTCCAGCTCTAAATTTATTCTATGTATTTATTGTTCTCTCACAGTTTCAAGGGAAAGAAAATAAGTACATTTACATAATACCTACCATGTGCCAGGCTCTGGGCTAAGCACTTTTTTACAAATATTGACTCATTTGATTCTCATAACAATCACTGTTATTGTCCCAGATAAAGATTAAAGAAAGGCAGACAAAGATTGAGTGACTTGGCCAGATTCCCACAGCTAGTAAGTATCTGAGGTTGGATTTGAACTCAGGTCTTCCTGACTCCAGACCAACACTCTATCCACTGGACTACTAGCTGTCTCAGTGCCCTTTGGCATATGCCACACACACACATACTTACACATACATACACACAATGTGGGGCCCTGTAGTAGAGAACATACTAAGCAGCAATTCTAATACTTATATGTCTATTAATACTGTATGGTTCAATTTGTTCATAATTGTAGATCCCGAAATCAGTGATTTGAAAAATGAATCTTTATAAAAGGGCATCTTCCTTGGACTTTGGTCTTTCTCTCGTTTAACTAAATCCAAAGTAATCATTCCATTTTAACAAGGGAAACATTGGATTCCATCCCTTTTAAATGTGGTCCTGAGCCACCAGGCAGTCTTTCTCCAGCTTCTACAGTTGCACTTTCATTTAACGAATTGCTAAAGCAATCCAGTCATGTTTGTGCCATCGAGCACACTTGCTGTGTGCTATTGCTCTATGGTAAGAAAATAGCTTTATAGATATCAAGGTTGTCTGAATTCAGATGTGGTTGCATCGATTTGGTTTTTTTGACTGTGGGTAAAATAGATTGCTAATGGCCACCTTGTTTTAAATTGCAGATTACTGTATTTCGAATGGGATCAGAAGGACACCAGGACATTGATTTAGCGATCCTGACAGCTTTACTCAAAGGTAAAAGAGATCCTGGGTTCAAAGAGGAAGTTTAAAATTAAAAAAAAAAACAGCCAATGGATTATCTCTATACCCTTCATATTCACATACAGTAGATACAGGGCCAAGCAATAAATTATGAAACAGGCCAAACGTTGATGGTTGTGATGTCTTCTACCTTAAGGTATTGTCCCTACTATAAAATTCTGTTAGGGCAGAGGCATTATTATTATATTATTACACAGATTTAGATATACTATGGATCAAATAATGCCCCTTTTAAGCATAGCAACCACATCAGATTCAAGTCTGACTCAATAGGTTTCACGTATAAAGCGGGCACTAATCTTGTTCCCCAACCGAAGTTCTAACGACATATGCCCTAATACTTGCTTTTCCATGGAGTTAGTTGTCATGTATTTCCTTACACGTGGGATGGGATTGGCCTTATCATATCACTGGTATATGGAGCTCCCAGTGAAGAAATTCCACCTTCCATTACAGACCAGTACCTTCTGTATAATTTATAGTTCTAGAAAGTTGCTGCGGAAGCAGTGAAAGATGAAATAATTTGCCCAGAGTCATGTACCAGTCTGTGTCAGAGTTGGTCCTTGAACCCAGTACTTCCTGACTCAGAGACCAATTCTCTATCCACTGTGCCTCATTGCCTAGAACTTTAGAATGTAAACTACTTGAAGGCAAGGGCTGTTTTTTGTCTTTCTTTGTATCTTCAGAGATTAGCATAGTGCCTGCTGCATAGTAAGAGCTTAATAAAGGCTTATTGAATAGAAATAGATGACAAATGTTGCCAAAGTAATTTAGAACACTTACTAAAGGCAGATCCGTGATGGGGTGTAATGAGGTTTCTGAAACTGGAGCCACACTTGCCTTATTCTTTTGTCCTCTTTAACAGTTATTTCTCCTGCCATGCTTTGTCCCAGAAGCCTGGATTTGAACTAATCTAACTCCATGAAGCCTATGGAGCCCTTCTCAGCATAATGTTTTTAAGTTCATAAAATAAAATACATAGGATGAGAAAGGAAAAAAAAAACTTGTATTGAAATGGTTATCAAAATGTTGTGGGAGGTCTTTAAAGAGTTCACGACCCCTAGGGTAGGATCCCCTGCTCTGTAACTACCTCAAGAACAATACGAGACCATACGCATTATAGGATACAACACCTAACACAATGCCTGGCACATAGTAAATGTTTAACAAATGCTAGTTGATTAATGCAGTGTTTTCACATGCCCACCTCTGGCTTTAGGTGACCTCAGTTCTGGGGTACTTCCGACAATTGAAACCAACAGCTCTGAGAGCTTTCAGTGTTCCTTCTTAAGTAACCACTATGGAATCAACAAATAAGCAAAAGGAAGATACCAGTTCTTCTTTATTTGGCCTCTATTGGGTAACTAACATGACACCTTTGCGTCCCGGACTATTAAAGAATTCCATGGAGAGCTAAGTCTGCAGGATAAGTTACTGGATCGGTAGCACAGTAACTCAGTAGCAGAGCTAAAATCCCAAAATTAACATCCAAGAGACAGGTTTCTGATCTCATATTCTAAATCCCTGTTCCAGCCTCCCTTGTCCAACTGCCCTACTTCTGAGCATTTCTCAAATATTTCATTTCTGCAAAATGAAGAATGACATGGGAGATGAAATGAACAATTTGGGGACCATGGAATGAGCTACCAGAATATATCAAGCACCATTCTCCCTTTGGACAAAAAAAAACCCTTTCAGTGAAAAGCTGAGGTGATGAGAAGTCTGAAGGAAATGCTTGTCTGTAGTTTTATCTATCATTTTAGAATGTCAAGTATACTCCTAAACAAGTGAAAAATCAGACAAGAATAAGTACATTCGTGCCTTTACTCCAAATCCAGTGGCAGCAGAAAAGTTACTGTCCTGTCTAAAACCAGGAAGTTTTCTTTGTCCCAAGTTACCCATCTAGACCCACCGACCTTATTTTTACAACTCATCGGGCTTCCAGGCTTAACTAGGCTCAAGATGTATTTCATAGAAAACACTATAGGAGATTAAGGAAAATTATGATTGCTCTAGGAAATTAACAAATCTAATCACTATGATGAACATTATGCAGAAGTGGATGCTAATAGGGTTTATACCATTAAAAATTTGTCATCTCTATTTTCTGATGGCTTTGAAATGTTCTCAAATGCTAACCCACTTGATTTGTGAAGGGTTTCCAAATGTGCTCCTAGGTGACTTCTGCATGGGCCACTATGATCATATGTGGGTATAAAAGAATGTACTGAATTCTATATCCAATATTGATTTTTTAAAAATCATGGCTGGGGTATTTTGCATTATTAAATATGTATATATTCTAGTCATACTCACAGACATCTCTAGACAGGTCAATATTATTCTCCTTATCTTTCATCTGAGAAAACCAAAGGAGAGAGTTTACCCTAGGATGATGTGGTGTTGTCAGCCATGAAACTAAGCACAGGAACACTTGGCAAGTGACCGAAATAAATCAGAGTGGGCAGAAAATCTAAGCAGCTGAGTCAGAGTTGGGGGAAGTAAAGCAGGTCAATAGGATAGGGGAAGAGACAGGGAGAGGGAAAAAGCATTTATTAAGCATCTACTATGTGCCCGTCACTATGCTAAATGCTTTATAAATATTATCTAATTTGGGGGAACCAAGACAAGGCATGCATTTCCTATTTCTCCTTCATAAATGCTCTGTAAAGATCCAGCAACTTCTGACCGCAATGGTCTGGAAACCTCTGATCAGGGTGCCTCAAGGAAAAGAGTTGAAGGGTTTAAAAAGTTTTTGTGAAGTGCAAGCTCGAAATTAGCCAGTGTAGTATGCAAGTAAGCAAAAAAAGCTAACTCAGTTTTAAGTTACTCTTGGAGAAGCATAGAATGAGTAAAGTAACTGTTTCACTATACTCCACCCTGGTCAGATCACTTCAGGGACATCATATTTCAGGAAGGTCATGGACAAGAGTGTATCCAGGATGGTGAAAAAATTAGTGATTCTTCATTACACAGGATCATCATGATGGTTAACCTAGAGAAGAGAAAACTTGGGAGAGGAGTTGACACGATAACAGTCTTCAAATATTTGGAGTGGCTATATGAAGGAGTAATTATATTCTATTCAGAGGGTAAAATTAGGAGCAGTGGATGGAAATTACAGAGGCAGATTTAGGCTTAGTATAACGGAAAGCTTCCCAACTTTTCGAGGCAGCTAGGTGATACATTGGATAGCCTGCTGGGACTGAAGTCATCATTAACTGTGTGATCCCAGGTAAATCGTTTAAACTGTCTCCCTCAGTTTCTTTATCTGTCAAATGGGGATACTAATAGACCCTACCTCACAGGGTTGTTGTAAAGAACAAATAAAAAACATTCATAAAGCACTTAGCACAGTGACTGTCACATAGTAGATGCTTAATAAATGTTTGTCATCTCCCAACCCCCATCCAAAAGTGGAATAGATTATCTTGGAATAGTCTCCCCTCTACTTGGGCATCTTCAAGTAGAGATACTATAGGGAAGATTCTTCTTTCAGTATAAGTTGGATCAGATCAACACTGAGGTACCCTCCAATTCTTGAGATTCTGTGCTTCTGAGATGTCAAGGACACAACTATCATTGACCCTGCAACACAGTGACCAAGACTCTGGTATATGCAATGCCTTAAAGCCTTCAGCAACTTACATTATACATGCACAAAAACATCCTCCAGGAAATACACAGCAGAGAGGAACATAAACACAAACACAGGCAAAGTCATAGCAAGTGATCCAGCTGAGCGCTCAAAACCATCAAACAGGAAAGTGGCTCCTGTGGAGACGGGTCCGACAATCCTCACCAATCCTCACTCATAGGGCAGACAAGGCAGCCTGGGTGAAGCAACAAGGTACCCCGAGGGAGAAACAGGGGGCAACATGTGCCTGCAAAGTCCTACCACAATCTCTCCTTTGACAGCCCAGAACCCTGAATGGAAGAGTCTTTAGAATCACAATGCTTTCAGCCTGGTTTCTGCAATCATTGTCCTGGGAAGCAAACTCCATAGAGGCAGAGCCTAGCATCTGCTCCTGCAGGTGCTCCGGCCTCTTCTGTTGAAGACCCAGATATAAAAGTTCTTGGTGCTGTCAAACGGTACAACAGGGTAAACTGGTATGATCTTACCAGTGGAAATGAAATCAAAGAAGCATCAACTTCTGTTTGGCTTCTGCACCTTAAAGATCATAAGACCTTTCCATGTGACTTGCAACTGCAATCTTCTATATGTGTTTCCTTTCCTAGTAGAATATAATGTGAATTCCTGTGGAGCAGGGACTGTCTTCATCTTCTCTATGTAACCCCAGCACTTAGCACAGTACTTGCACATTTATAATTTAGTCATTTCCAACTCTTCATCACCCCATTTGGGGTTTTCTTCGCAAGGATACTAGAGTGGTTTGCCATTTCCCTATCCAGCTCATGTCACAGATGAGGAAACTGAGGCAAACAAAGTTAAGTGACTTGCCCAGGGCCACACAACTAGTAAGTGTCTGAACCCACATTTGAACTCAGGAAGATGAGTCTTCCAGACTTAAGGCCCAGCACTCTATGCACTGTGCCACCTAACTGCCCCATTTTGCACATATTAAGTGCTTAATAAATGCTTCATTTATCCATTCATCAGATTTCTTAGAGCTGTACTAAGAACTGCACTCTGCCACAACGATATCACAGGGCTCCTTTGCTCTCACTCCTGGCAGCTCAGTCAGCTCTGTAGTACAATGGCCAGGAACCTTACAAACCTTGGCTCTAAGACCTGGCTTGGCTCACCTTTGCGCTGGCTACAGGTGGACTCCCAAGGGCAAAGAGACTGGAGTACTCATACGGGTAATGGGAAATAGCTACTTTATTCATGTCTCATGGTTAAATTACCCTGAGCACCTTTCCTTTTTAGTCCTTTTCAGGGAATCTGTATTAGTGGGAGACGTGGGAAGGACCCCAAATATTTCTGTCTGAGCCCAGAGTGAAGAAATGAAGAAATGAGGCAGAAAGAGTGCTAGATTATAATCTTCTTCTGTCATGTTGGGCATACTTCAGGGAACAATGATTTCACATTCAACCTCCAAAACAGTTTTCATCTCAGGAATAGCAATGATACATTCCGTTCTTCCTACCTATGCTTACACTTACAGCAGTACCTTGTGGAGTTCATCAGGACTAATTGGTTACTGCAGGTGACTTAAGTGGTTCTGAAAAAAGAATGACCTAAAAACCAAAGGACTGAAAGAAATCGAAAAGGTCATCTAGTATGTTGTTGTTGCCGTGTATGACTCTTCATGACATCATTTGGGATTTTCTTGGCAAAGGTACTGCAGTGGTTTGCCATTTCCTTCTCCAGCTCATTTTACAGATAAGAAAACTGAGGTAAAAAGGGTTAAGTGACTTGCTTCAGGTCACACAGCTAGTAAATGTCTAAGGATAGATCTGAACTCACAAAAATGAGCCTTCTTGACTCCAGAACGAGCACTTTATCCACTGTAACACCTAGCTGTCTAGTCTAGTACACCCTGATCCCACTGTTTAACTCTTAATTCTGTGTCTAACCTATCCCAAATAAGTCTTCTTCCAAATATTTTAACAGGCTAAAACAGTGGGGTTAGTCTATTACACTGATGAGGAATTTAATAAGGACAAATGTAAATCCTACCCTTATCTTCTAAAAAGCAGGTGCACAGTACAAGGAGGCACAACTTATACGAAGATCTAAGTTTTTTAGTGGACCACAAGAACTCGTGAGTCAGTAGGGAGACATGGCAGTCAAAGAAGCGCAGGTGGTCTCGGGATGCATTAATAGAGCTACGGTGTCTAGAACAAGGAACCCTTATGAACCCTTGCCCAGTCAAGGAGCAACTAGGTTGCACAGTGGATATAGAGCACTGGGCTCAGAACCAGGAAGACTCCTGTTCCTGAATTCAAACCTGGCCTCAGACATTTACTAGCTATGTGAAGCCAGTCATTTACCTCTGTTTGCCTCAGTTTCCTCATCTCTAAAGTGAGCTAGAGAAGGAAATAACAAACCACTGCAGTATGTTTGCCAAGAAAACCCCAAATGGGGTCATGAAGACTCAGACATGACTGAAAAGACAAAAAAGCCCAGTCAAACCATGTGCATAATAGCACTTTCAGTCCTGGGCATCACATTTTAGCAAGGATGTTGACAAAATGTAGTGTATGTTTAGTGTAAAACAATCAGGATGGTACAAGAACTAGATTTCATGCCATATGAATAGCAATCGAAACAACTGGGGTTGTGGAAATCAGAGAAAGGAAGACATAAGAGATGTCATGATAGGCATCTTCAATCATCTGGAAGATATATGGAACAGGAATGAGGCATTCTTGGGTTGGTAGCAGATGGCAAGGCTAGACCTAGTTGACGGGAGCTGAACAGAAACAGATTTCAGCTTGATTTAAGAATGCTCCAAATGTGAAATGGACTGCCCCTGAGGATGATGGGATCTCTATTAGTGGAGGTCTTTAAGTAAGATTGAATGACTACCCATTAGAGTTATTGCAGAGGGTATTCATGTCTAGTGTGAGCTGGACTAGATAGCTCTAAGGTTCCTCTAATTCTGATAATCTATGAATTTGTGATTCACGTTGCATTCATGAGACGATAAGCTTCTGGAGAGAGTAGGGATTCTTTCATATTTGTATCCTCAGTACCTAGTTGTAAGAACAATGGTACTTGGAGCTGCTGTGGGAGTGTAAGACCAATAACACCAGCACACAGCAGGGCTGCTAGCACAGGTTCTTTGATCTGCTGTTCTAAAGGAAGGCAATTTTAAAGGGATCAACAATATTACTTTAATCAAACATCCATATATATGTATATATACATATATATATATATATATATATATATATGTGTGTGTGTGTGTGTGTGTGTGTATATATATAAATTCACTTAGCTTAGGGGAAAAGTCAGCACCCTGAACTTCAGAGAAAATACAGACAGAAATTACAAGCAGAAATTATATAAACAGAACAAATATAAATAGCAAAGACCAACAGACAGGGCTTCCAACTGTCTGACCAAAAGCAATACATACATAGTTATCAGAGAGAGAAGCACCAACATCTTTTTATCTTTTTCAAAGGGGGGCGGTCCTTAACGGCTACCCAGAGTCTCATCTGGCTACATCACATGAACACTCTTCCCATGAGCGAGCCCTAAAGCAAAATGCTAACCTCAGAGTATATGTACACTTCTTCAGGGCCAGAGGGCATCACGATCCTCGTGACCCAGGCTCATCGCATATGCCTGTTAAGGGGAGGAGAAGACTTTCAAACTGTAATAACATGATACTAGTAGAGAGCCTGGCACATAATAACTACTGAATAAATGCTTGCAGATTATTTATTGATCATTTCCATGAGGTGGCTGCTGCTTCTAGTCTGCGGAAGATAGGAAAACCCAGTCTCAAAAAAAAAATTGAGTTATCTGGAAGTTTATTTTACTAATTTGAGGTGAAGACTTTTAACATGGTCATAGAGAGGATGAGTTTCCCATCAGAGAGAATTCTGAGTGTGCATTCTCTTAATCTCATGTCTGACCCCTCCTCACTCATCCTACAGATACTCTATCTTTCTCACTGCACTAACCCCCTAGTCTCTGCCCTGCATTTAGGTGTTCTTGGGAGCCAAGGTACCCCAAGATGTCTTAAAGCTACCACTGCTATATTCCCCTACAACTCTAGAGAGCTCTAGCGTGAGTCGCCAAACCTCACCAAAAATTGGGTTTCATGAGCGGTATGCCTGGAGTCTTCAATCACTAGGGGAGACCAGGTAATTCAGAAACAAGACCAGCAACCCTATAGGCTCACCTATGGTAATAGTACATTTTAGAAAACAATGGATAGGGTCAATGTTATATTCTCCTAGTGGTCAAGTCCCTAAACTCTTATCTCCCTCAAGTACCTGCAAAAGTGTGTTCCTGACCAAGCCTTGTTACTTAAGGACCAACCATTTTTCTTCACTCACTAATACTTGACACTGCTGAGCGCGCACCATTTCCACAGTTATATCTAATTTCTCTTGTAAGAATCTGAATTCCAAATGGATCTCGGCATCAATCCTCCAACTTCATGCTGAGGTTATTGGCTGGCTTCCCTTTCAAAATCGAGAAATGAATTTTGGTTGAGTTCCTGCTCCAATACTCTTTTGTTTGTTAAATAAATATTCTAGATTCCCAGACAAGAGACTACAAAAAAACCTCCTTTTGAATTCACATTGTCATTTAGTCCTGGCAAAGAGATTTTGAGGGAGGACTGAGCAATGTTTTGCACTCATTGGATTGCAAAGTATACATAGGAGGAGGCATCTGTTTGATAATCAGAACTAAAGCTTGTGCCGTAATTACAGGAGAAAGGAAATGTCCCCAGATCCTGGGCCTTGTTTCCCTGGTCTGTGAAAGAAATACCCTAGGGTAGGATGAATCACTCTGTATCTTTACCTATAAAATGAGGATTAATATATTTATATAGGATTGTATTAAGGAAAATACTTAAAGTGCAATATTAATATATTATTATTATTGTTCTTTTTGTCCTCCAAAAGCCTAAATTATTTGTAAATTAAGGACTTTCAGAAAGTTATGTGATATCTTGCAATGTATTAGAGTATTTAATTGAAATGACACAGGCAATTTAGAAATAATAGCTGACAGTGGGTAGAAGGATTTAAATAGACCCCCAAAATAGCCTGAATTGATAAATAAAAGACTTGGACTCCCTTGCTATTTCTGCCACTAAGTTTTAACCTATGGTATTCTCGATGATCACGAGCTTCAGTTTCTCTCCTCTCTAAAATAAATGTAACAGCCTTTAGGAAAAGATGTGCAAAATACTTTGAGATATTTGGGGAAAGATACTGTCTGTAATACAGGGCAATATGCGACATATATATATACATATATATAATGTATGTATGTATGTATGTATGGTAATTTACTTCTAATGTTGAGTCTAGATCCCTGACAGGCAATTTTAGGCTGTATTAAGAGATGGATAGTGTTCAGCACTAAGGAGATGATTGTTCCCTGCATACTCTGCTCCAGTCAGGCTGTTAAAATATTATATTCAGTTCTGAGCACCACATTTTAGGAAGGATATTGATAAGTTTGCCACTGTCCAGATATAGGTTAACAGGATAATGAAAGGCCTTGAGATCATGCTTTATGGTGATCAACTGAAGGGGCTGGGGATGTTAATTTGGAAAAGGTTAAGACTTATAGAGATGTGATCACTGTAGGAGGCTCATAGGTCACTGGACCTGTGATTTTCTTGGTACAGCAAACTCCCTGGTAAGCAGAATTCCCTTTACCAATACATGCTGATATCTTATCTCTTCTTAGAGAGTTGTCTAGTGTGCTGACAGGATAAGAGACTTACCCCAGGATCTCATAACCAGAGTATGTCTGAGGATGACCCTGAACCCAGGTCTTTGTGGCCTAAGGACAACTCTCTATCCACTATACCACAGTGCTTTTGAAAGGATCCAGCCTTGGGCAACCCCACCACAAGCAGGCCAGGACATGGATGGATATCCAGCAAAGGAGACTGAGAAGGAATAGTCCAATAGAGGTAGGAAGGTAATATGTAGGAAGAGAACCAGGAGAGAGCAATGTTGTGGAAGCTGAGAAGGAGAGAAATGGCCAGTTTACCTCAAAGCCATCTATGGTTCTCAGAGAGTGAACAACCTTATATCCCTCAGTTCTTCTTTCTGCAGGGGCAGAAAGGGTATTAATTAATTTGGATTTATCTATTTATGTCAAAGAGAAGAAGCTGATAGTATCAAAGACTACAGAGGGCAAGGAAAATGAGGTTTGAGAAAAGGTCATTAGATCTGTCAATTAAGAGATCATTGGCAATTTTGGAGACAGCAATTCAGTTCAGTCATTTTAGCAAATGAAGTTAGAAGCCAGACTGCAGAGAGTTAGATGAAAAAAACTGGAGGCACCAGTAGCTAGGCACTTCCCAGAGGAAGTGAATAGAACAAAGCCACCAACGTGAGTTTGGTACTTCCCAGCTGTAGATGCTTCTTGTTGGACAGGGCCAGGAGAGTGGCTTATACCAACAGTTTGTGTTTAAATGATCAAATGCTAGTGACTCAGAGGATTGGCTTTTAGGTAAACTGACCATTTCCCTCTGAGATCCCAGGATTCTTTCCATATCTGTCACATTATAGATGTAATTAATTCCAGACTTGGAAAAGAAGGGAAACCATCTGGGTTAATCCTTTTGCTTTCAAGATGAGGAAACTGAAAGAAACTAAATAAATCTTAGCTCATTTACTGGAATCTGAGTCTCCAGAGTCTGCATCTCAAACCCTTTGCTCTAAACCTTGTCTCCCCTCATATATGTAGTCATTCTTTGGTCCCTGTAAATATGCCAAAAGCTAGATTCTTGTATGTTTCTGGCTCTCTCGCACCTTGGAATTGGCATCATATATAGAATATTATTTTTCAGTGGCCTGCACGTTAAGCTTATGCAAACTCCATGCCTCTGTGCTGCTTGCAGCTTCTGAATAAGTCATGACTCCAAACTTCATAGCATTCACTACACAACATTATTTCCTCCTTGGACATGCTTGGACTAGATGAATCTGCCTCATCACTGAAATCAGCAGGCACATGGTCTGAAATATGTAGTCATGGGAGGTTGGCAGCAGCACACTTCAGAGATGGGCAGTTTTAGTTGTTCACCTGGGGGCAAACTAGCCAGCAGCAAATATCGGGATGTGGGCCCATTATCTCCCATTTTGTGGATTAGCATTGCCTGACCAGCTCTTGAACTTCCCTTGGTGCATATTAAAGCACTGGCTTCTCAGAATGTCCATGAATTGGTCCTCCCTGGATGTAGAGTACCCTCAGCTAGCATTCAAGAGAAAAAAAAAGGTCAGACCAAGTGAAGCTTTGGCTAGGATAAAATCTATCCAAAGGCTGTGGAAACACAGGTGGGATTAGTAGCCTCCCTAATTTATAGACGGGGTTGTTAAGGTCTGAGATTATGAAGCTGCCCTTGGAGTCGGAAAGACCCGAGAAGAATTATTGCCCTTGCCCTGGTCGTGATCCTTGGCAAATCACTTAACCTCTCATTGCCTCAGAAAACTATAACTCTAGGTTACCCATGATACGCAGATTTCCATAGTGGAGGGAGCTTCCACTTTGAGAGTTCCCTACTCTAATGAAAACTTATTATCTAGGACATTCCCCCACTCCCACCAAAGACGTTCAAAATCAACTGGGATCAGTGAAACTCACCTATTCTAGTATGCTCCCCCCTCATACCTAATGCCCATGTAAAAGGAATATGAGATTCAATATGTCTGAGTTCTGTTTTTCTAGGGCATCATTCCCCTCCTAAAGACACAGTTTATTTCTGACCTAATCCCAGGGATGTGACTAAGGATGCTACTCCATCAAGAATGCATCTAGAAGGACCCTTGATCAAATAGCCATAGTTCAATATTCTATACTGAGACTTGGTGTGCTTACTGATATAACATTCATGGCTCTGTTATAGAATTCGATGATCTGAGGGCTGGAAATAACCAGGCATCTAGAACATCAAATTAACCAAGATGGGGGTCAAAAGCAAGCAGGCTTTCTCTGAAGGGGAAAGCTGAAGAACCTGTTACAGAACACAATTAGTTCAAAGCAAAGGCATTTAGTGAAATATTATAAGTTAAAGTAAATTGCCCATAGCCAGCCAGCTAGTAAATGTCTAAGGTGGGATTTGAACTATGACTTCTTTGATTTAAAATCTAACCCCCCATCTAGCCTATCAGCTCCATCTCTGAAGGATTGCTCCCCAACATTATCCATCTGTTTATTACCTAAACAAAAGATTAAATCCTCAACCACCTCAAAAGGAACAAAGACACATCTCCCTAGAGCAGGAATTGCTAACCCTGGGTCCACTGATAGATTTCCAGGGGACTGTAAAATTGGCTGGAGGGAAATTGCACCTTTATTTTTACTGTCCTCCAACTAAAATTTTGTATTTCCTTCAGTTAATGATTTTTGGGGGGGGTGGGGTGAGGCAATTGGGGTTAAGTGACTTGCCCAAAGTCACATAGGTAGTGAGTGTCAAGTGTCTATTAGTGTTACTAAGAAAGGTGAAGAGAAGGTCCCTGCCCTCAAGAAGCTTATATTCTAAGGGGAGGGTGGAAACATGAAAAGAATTGTACATACACAATTTATACCAGATAAATAGGAGGTAATCTCAATGGGAAGGGACTTTCTTTGTTCCTCACAAACCGAAAATGAGCACCTTCGGCCCCAGTTAAATTATTTTTTTCCATATTTTTTTTAAAGAAATCTCTCCTGAGAGTTCACTTCAACTGTCTTTTATACAGAGGAAACAATCATCATTTGAAGCAAGAAAATAGGGCAAGGAATAAATTATGCACAGACTTGATCGACTTTGTGTAGTGGGAGGAAGTGTTCAGACCTTTCCTTTGTTTTCCTGAGCAGTAGCAGCAAACATTCCTGAACGTAGCTCATCAGTACGGGCAGTTTTCCAACACTGACAAACAATGGAAAGCAGTGCTTCCTAGCAACAAGAGCCACATGACCATTTGTAGGGCAGCTCGGACCCCGCTCAGTCTGGTTAGTTTTCATATAATTGGGGAATGAAATGTCTTTTCCAAAAGAATAGATTGACTTTCATTGGCTGCCACCAGCCAGAGGTTCTTAACCATTTTTTATGTCATAGACCCTTTCTCAGAAGAATGCTCTTAAATGCATAAAATAAAACACTAGGATTCCAAAGAAAACCAACCATACTGAAATAGTTATTGTTAAAAATGTTTAAATTAGTTCATGGAGTCCATATTAGGAATTCCTGAGCCAGGCCCCCAAAGTTCTATAGTTCTAAGTCATTAGAATCATTTACATATGAAGTAAATTGATGGAGGTCAGAACGGAAGAATGCAGAAGAGATTCTGAGTAGAGATGGAAGCATTCTCATTGGTAAAGTGCATGAGCTTTTTGTGAAATATGGTTGGCTGCTGTGAGACTTTGTTGTTGTTGTTTATTTCCTAGTTTTTGGATGTGCTCTATGTGTGGTAGCAGGATAACTGAGTTCTACAATGATGTGATACTTCATTGAAAGACCATTAGCTCTCTTCTCATCCTGTTCGGCAAGACCACATTTAAGTCTCCCAAGTCAGGAGTATGTTTTCTTTGTTAAAGAAGATTCCACATCCTCCCTTGTTAATTCATTCCATTCTTTCAGTAGCTTTCTTTGTATGTGTGTGTGTGTGTGTTTTGGCAGGGCAATTGGGGTTGAATGACTCGCCCAAGGTCACACAGCTAGTATATGTGTCAAGTGTCTTTGATCGCATTTGAACTCAGGTCCTCCTGACTCCAGGGCTGGTGCTCTACTCACTGCGCCACCTAGCTGCCCTTTTCAGTGGCTTTCAATGTCAAATCATCCTTGCTTTCAAAATTCTAGAACTCATGCTATAAATTACACACATGTCCTCTTATTCTGTGTTCATTAGATATGAAGGACAGCTGACCACCATACTTGAATAAAGCCTTCACATCTTTAAAGAGTGGGAGAGTCCCCTTGGTCTTTTCCCTTTAGAAAAAAAAAATCCCCATTTTTCTAAGCTTTATTTAAAATTCCTCTTTTCCAAGCCTTAAGCTATATTTGTGACTCACCTCTGAGCTCTTGCCATTTTGACCACATCCATTTTTAAATGTGGAGTACAAATATGGCCTCAGGCCAATAGAATCAGACCAGGGTTATCATTTTTTTAAGAACTCCCCTTCCATGGTTTATTCCTTTAGCATCTTTTTCATTCTCTTTCCTTCATAAAGTCCCCAGTGTTCCTGCAAATTTGTTTAAAATACGAAGCCATTATGCACACTGTTTTGACTTGCCTAAAGATGAGATTTACACAACAGATTCACATCCTCCCCATAAAATAACTAAAGAGTCACAATCTACTGGCAAGGCTCTGATATCAAGTAAGTGGGACTCTCTAATACTTGCTCAGCTCCTTCTGAATGAGCAAAACTCACTTAGCTACAGGAAGCAATGCCAGGGGAGCACCTTCGGGTGGCAGAAGGCAGTTTTAAATCCTTGAAGGGCACAAGGCAAATATCTAAAACCAAGCATCCCTTATAATACTATCTCATTCACTAAATGCTTTATTCGGACATAGCATATTTAGCAATTTATGGATATAAAGTTCTTCGACAGGCATTATCTCATTTGGTGCTCACCATAGCTGGGTGAGGTAGGTCGTACAACTGTTATTATCCCCACTTTACAGATGAGAAAGCTGAAGTTAAATCACTTTAGCTTATAAGTAGCAGAGGCTCTACCCCCAATCCACATTTTCTGATACCTAAATCCTTTGCTCTCCTCACTATACTACGCTACCTCCTATATTTTATATTTCTTTTTTATACCCCATAGTTCCTAGCATACATCTGTCAATATAATAGGTGTCCAATTAATACTTGTTAATTAAATGTCTTTTTTAAAACTTGCTCAGTGGCTATATTTAGTGCTGAGTCATTTATTTGGCTGATAAAGATAACTAGGGTGTTTTTGCAAATCTGATCTCCACGGCTCAAGGCTACCAGCCTCTTTGTCAGAAAGAGTTACCTTTGATTGACCTGTTTCAAAGTAGAGAGCTGGGATGGTTTCTAATAGTGAAGTGCCTGAGTAGAGGAAAAAAAGGATATCTTTATTACCTATACTTCTCCTACCTGATGGGAGACAGCATGGTACAGCAGAAAGATCAGCAGCTCTGGAGTCCAAATATCTGAGTTCAAATCCCACCCCTGCTATTACATGTGTGACTTTGGGCAAGTTACATCTCTGGGCCTCATCTATCAAATAAAGGAAGAGGTGGGACAGAATGGATCTGAGGTCTCTTCCATCAGCTCTAGAGTATTATTCTATGAATCTCAGCAAACTCTAGACAGGAGGGGAAGGTGGTAACAGCCATTTAAGGGTAAGTTAAGACTTAGCAATATTCAGTTCAGTCTGATTCAGTGAGTACTTATGAAATACCAACTCTATATGAATCACTGTGCCAAGTGTTAGAGACAGGAGAATAAAAATGACAGCCTCTCTGCTCAAGGAGCTTATGTTCTGAGAGGGAAGCTAGGACAAACCCATAAATAAGTATGTTATATAGTAGAATGTGACAAGGGGTATGGGCTCACAGGCTTCACCATCCGGCTGTACTCCTCTGGACTTTTCCATCCTGCCCCTTGTACCAAGTACCTTCCCACTCCTTTCCCCTCCCTTCTGTCCCCAACTTCTCAAGTTCTTTTTGTATGTTGTCTTCCATCATTACCCTGTTAAGCACCTTGAGGTTGAGGACTGACTTTTGCCTTTCTTTCTATCCCCAGAGCATAGCGCAGTATCTGTGGCTTACCTAGTAAGCACTTAAAAAACATTTATAGACTTGACTGACAATATAAAGAAGCTTAAAAGGCAAAGGACAAATTCAGGCAAAGTATTTAAAGAAAATTTGAAGAAGGGAGAAATCAATTTTAGTTGAAGGAATCGGAGAAAGTTTCATGGAGGGTATGGCGTCTGAGCTGGGCCTTGAAGGAAGACAAAGGTTTCAATAAGTGATGATGTACAGGGAATGTGGAGGTGGAAGAGGGCGGGTTAAAATTGATTGATCTGTTTGGCTAGAATATAAGGTGTGAAGAGAATGAGTAAGGCTAGAATGCTAGGTTGGAATCAACCTGCTTTAAATGCCAGGCTCACATGTGCATCCCAGAATATGAGAGTGGAAGGATGCCTAGAGAAAACATAGTCACAGGATTACAAGTTTGAGGACAGGACGGGCCCTTAGAGGCTATCTGGTCCAATCCCCTCCCTCTCTTTCTACAGATGAAGAAACTAGAGTCCAGAGAAGGGAAAGGCCTTGCCCACATTTTATAGTAAACTATTCAATTGTTTATAACTCAAAATACATTTTCTCCTAAAACAGTTCTATATAGTAGCCAAGTTCCCAGGTCAGCACACACAAAAAACCCATTTAACCTAACCCATGAGTATAAAAACCAAGTCCTGATTTCAAGAAAATAAAATGTACTTTGAACAAGAAATATACTTTTTTCAGAACATACATTCCAATTTGGGGGTTGCAAAATTCAGTCAGTGTGTCCACAAGATACCTGACCCTGAATCCTTTGGCCTCTAATAAGCCAACTAAGATCAGTGGTGGGGAGAGAAGAGGAAGGGAGAGAAGAGAAAGGGAACACTATTTCAACAACTCTGGAGCTAGGACTAGATGATGGGTTAAGATTCTGGCCTCAATGTGATGCCAAGGACTTACTATGTAGATGGGCGCCAAGTTCCAGGAATCAGAGCACCAAGCAGTCTTTGTGTGTTCATGGGCTGACAAGTAAGTCAGTGCTTCATAAATTTTGGGCTGCCTTATTCCAGGGGCTGACATTTTTATTGTGGTACTTGTATATAGTGATATGTGTGTGTGTGTGTTTGTGTAACACACACATATATATGTAAATAAAAGGAATTTGGGGGGAGGAAGGTACTAGAAACTGGAAATTTAGATAACGGTCTGGCATAGAAATTGACATACCTTCCTTAAAAGAAAGCTAGAGATTCAAAGAGATGGAGATGAGGAGGAAGTATATTTCTTACATGGGGAATAGTTCATGCAAAGGCAGAGAGAAAGAAGACAGAATGTCCAGAATATCTACAATATCTATGGGGAATATCTGCAAAGCCAGTTTGACTGAAAAATTGAGTGTGTGAAGGAAAGTAATGTACAATAAGCCTTGAAAAGAGAAGTTGAAGTCAGGATGTGAGGGGCTTTAAAAGCCAAATAGAGGGATTTATATTTGATCGTAGAGGCAAGAGAGACAGAGTCACTGGAGCTTCTTAAACAGGAAAGTGAATGATCAGAAAGTGCTTTAAGAGTGTCACTTTGAGAGTTGTGTGAAGGTAGATTAGAGAGAGGAGACAACGGGTGTATGGAAATGAATTAGGAGGCTATTTAAGTCCCCCAGAAAGGTATTGATCCAGCCCTGAACTCATACAGTATGAATTATCATATAATTAGAAAGGAGAAGAATACACAAGATGTAAGGGGGGGGATCAGCAAGGCATAGCCGCTGATTGGATGTGAGGAATAAGGAAGTGATAAGAGCCAAGAATGACTTCAAGTTTGCGAACGTGGGTTACTACTGGAAGACTAGTGGTGCCCTCAATAGAAGCGGGGAAATAAGAAATGTAGAGAAAAACATTTGGCAGAAAAAGATAAAGAGTTCTATTATGGACATGTTGAGTTTGAAAAACCCAGGTCCCCTGACTCCAAACTCCACACTCAGTAGGAAGTTAGTGATGTGGGCCTGGAATTCAGGAGAGAAATATAAAGATCTAGGAGAAATCTGAGTAGAGATGATAATTGAATCCATGGGATTTCTTTCCCCACCATCTTATGCTCCCACTCCCCCATCTCCTGCCTTAGGAAGAGAAATGCAGACAAAGAAGAAAAGAGAGCCCGGAAAAGAGCCCTTGGAGTACATCTACACATAGCGAGTAGAACATGAATCATAACCCAAAAGAAGCTTAGATGGATTAGTTTCCAGGCCAGGAGGAGCCATTGTAGTTTTCTGAGCAAGGAAGTGTCATAGTTATAGTCCCTCTACTTCTCCCATGCAACCTGACCCTCAGGTGGAATCTGTGCAAAGGATGGGTTGACCGGTGTCCATGATACAGGGAAAATCCTTTCCGATCCCAAGAATAGGAAAGAATAGATAGTGAGTAATCTCAATGAACATGAAAATGGAGCATTCGGAGCTCCATAATCTGATATGTTAGCTGGAAAAGGCTGAAGGCAGAATACAGTGTGAGAAATGGAAGCAAGATCAAAACCGGAGATTTTGTAAGATCTGAGAGGAGATTAGAGAGTGGCAGCATTCTGGTTATCAGACTAAAAGGATTTGATACCAGGGGACAAATGAGAGGTTGAGCTGGAAAAGGAAACTATAAATTGTCTTACTCAAAACTGCATGGCCTTCTTCACATTAAAAGCCTGGTCACGGGTCAGTTAAGCCGCATTTGCCCAAACCCGTATAAGTCAGGCAGTCACTGGAGCTGAAGGCAAATTCTCACCTAGGGAAAGAGTACCTAAAAGGGTCCAAATTGGGATCCAAGAAAGCATAAGTAAAAGGCCAGGCCAGATAGAATTTCCTGAGAGAGCCAAGATCCAAGAGAGTTAAGACAAAAATGGGAAGCCAGACTCTGAAGCAAAAAGCCTCCAGGAGCATTTGGTGAAATGACTCTTTGTTTGATGCAATCTGCTTCCCCAAAGCTATTGTAGCAATGGCCTGTGTTCTCCACCTGCTCCCTACTCCAATGTCTTGGCATGTTCACTGTATACCTCCTTATGACTCAACCATACCACTGAAGCCGGGGGCTCAGTTAGTGGCTAAGGCGTGCGCATTTGGAAGATGAATTTGGCAACTATGTGAAAGATGGATTGGAAAAGACTGATATCAGGAAGATCAGCTGAGAAGTTATCATATTTAGATCACAGATCCGGGCCTGGAAAGGATCTGAAAGGCCACCTAGTCCAACATTCATTTTTCAGATAAGGAAACTGAGGCCCAGAAAGGGTAAAATGATTTGACCAAGGTTACATGGGCATTAAGTGGCAGAAATGAAATTGGAACACAGGCTCTCCAAGTCCAATACTCTTCTCACCGTGCCACATACCTCTAGTCTTAACTAGGATAATGGCAATATCAGAGGAGAGATATTTCAGAAAAAGAACTGTGAGGAGATTGTGGACAATACAGCATGCAAGGATCACAAATCAAGCATTTTATTACTCTCAGACACGCAAGCACGGAGCTTGTAGGCACCTTGCTATCTGCAGCCACAAGCTGTGGCTCTGGCACAGAGTGGGACGTATATGAAATTGAGAACCCAGAAATCTAAGTCTCTGTCCTTACATCTGATGGCTGTTATCGGCAGAGTTACAGGGACTAAGTGGGAGGGAGACTATAGGGATAGTCAATAATCCAGTGGCAGAACGGAGCCACCCCTCCCCCCAACACCTTTATCAACCAAAAAGGCACTGGGATTAAGAAAGTTTGCAAAACTGATTATGATCAGGAATGCCTTGCATATCTGGCTTAGATGAAGCTGGCTAAACCAGTTAGAATTGGGAAAGTCTTGCAAACTTTGCCTAAATGTGAACATAAAAACTACCCAGCAATGCCAATCACTCACTGATCAAACATGGAGTCACTTCTGTCAACTAGACCTAGTAGTTAGGTGGGTCAATCAGTGAATAAACATGGAGTCATTTCCTTCAGCTAGGTGCAACTAGTTAGTGCAACAGACAGAACTGGGCAAGGAACCAGGAAGACCTGGGTTCAAATCTGGCCTCAGACACTTACTAGTTGTGTAACCCTGGCCAAGTCATTCATCTTCTGTTTGCCAGTTTCCTCATCGATAGAACAGTGATAATAACACCACGTATCTCCCAAGGTGGTTGTGAGGAAAGAGGAGATAGTAATGACAAAGCACAATGCTTGGCACATAGGGAGCACCGTTGAAAACATTAGTTATTATCATTATTATTAATTATTATTATTAGCAATAGGCCAATCCTCACAAAAATCAACAAGTTTTTGGATGCTGAGGAAAGATTTTTGTAAGTACTAGTACGTATAAAAAAGAATGTAAGTAGGAAATAATCTCAGAGGGAAAGAACTAAGATTAAGGAAGATTAGGACAGGTTTATTATAGAAAGTGAGACTATCTGAGACTTGAAGGATGACAAGGAATATAGGAGGTAGCGATGGGGAGAGGACTACAGGCATGGAGGACAGCCTACACAAATACCTAGAGTCAAAAGATGGAGAGTCTATGATCATATAGAATCTAGAACCGGAATATACGTTAGAAAAATAAAGTCCAACCCCCTCATTTCACATATGGCCAGAAATGTTAAATAATTTGCTCAAGATCATACAGGTAATAAATGGAAGATGTAGGATTTGAACTCAGATCCTGCGACTCTGAGTTCAGTTCTCCATCTACTAATAATAAATAACACAGAACTGATGTCTTAGTAGGGTTAGATTGCTTCTTGCTTCTATTCAGTTCAAGAAGTGTTTGTTGAGCCTTTGAAAAGCAAGTATTTCTTGAGCATCTGGATTTCATAGAAACCTTCACAGGAAAGCACCCTAGCAAATACAACAATGATAGCATAGTACATATAACTGCGGTTCCTGAGAAATTGCCACGTATCCTTTCTTTCCAGATTAATTTCAAACGTTTAAGCTGTGTCTATATGGGCAGCTAGTGGCATAGAGGACAGAGCTCTGGGCTTGGAATCGGGAAGACTCATCTTCCTGAGTTCAAATTTGGCCCCAGACACTTACTAGCTGGGTGACCCTAGGCAAGTCACTTAACCCTGTCTGTTTTAGTTTCTTCGTCTATAAAATGAGCCGGAGAAAGAAACGGCAAACCACTCCAGTATCTTTGCCAAGAAAAACCACAAATGGGGTCACAACTGAGCAACAACACATTGTTCTTGGAACACCAAAAGGAGTCATAAAGAATCAACCATGATGACAACAACAACATGAGTCCAAAACAATTGGGTGAAAAACAAAAGTGCAATCAATTTGTTGCTTGCCCACACTTGACCGATTGTTCTAACCCATGTTCAGAGTGAATTAACTTGAATCAATTTGGGTTTTGGCACCACTGAGGCACAGTTTCTTCCAGGCCGCACCAAAAAAAAAAAAGATTTTACACAGAGTAACATGTTCACTGGCCCTTCTCAAAGTTATTACAGTTGAAGTAGCAGTCTGAGCAATAAATGCCTTGACTAAGCTCCTGAAAAGAACGGGGCCAGCCTAGGTGGTTTGTTTTCAGTCCATATTAAATAAAGCCATAGAGCAAAGTGAGAGAGTTCTGGCCTTGAAGTCAGGAATACCTGAGCTCTTCTTATTTCTGGTATTTAATAACTCCGTGGCCATAACTGAGTATCTACACCTCTCAGAATTTCTTTAACTTCAGGAAACTCTCCAAAATGAGAAGTTCTAGATGAGTTGAAAACCTGGCATCATAGAGTAACTCACACCTATGGAGTCACAGGTTGGAGCCCAAAATAAAATAATAATTGCTACTTATGAGCCTCCTGAGTTTCGCTAAGCTTTGCCTAATTTCCTTCAGGATTATGGGTTGTACTAATTGGTGTTCCGTCTCACACTCCAGTTATTGTCTTCGGTGGCTGTAAACCAGATAGCAGCAAGGGGAATACTAAGATTACAGCATGTCAACATTGTTCGACTGGACCAGTTAAAGGAACAAAAGAAAACGGCAAATGTAACTGCTGTGAGCCTGTCCTTTAAGTCAGTGACAGGACATTTTGTCACAGTCCGCATTCATCCTTATTTAGTTCATATGAGTCTGACTGTCGATCTCTGTTAATATCTACAGAATGAAGGCAATCATGTGTTTGATGGAAGGAGAAATCACTCTGTATTATCTGAATGCTCACTTCCCATCCCCTCATTGGCTTGCTGGCAACATGTGATTAGGACTTAAATTCACAAGTGGCACAGAGACTGTATAGTGTAATAAAATGAAAAAAAGAGCTTGACTTAGAGCCAAGAAAGTCCTGGGTTCAAATCTTATTTACTAACTGGGTGACCATGGTCAAATCACTTAATCTCTATGAGCCTCAGTTTACTCATCTCTGATACAGGGATACTAAGTAATACACTAAGTATATTCCAGGCTTATTGGGAACAGCTAGCTAGGTGGTACGATGGCTTTAGCACTGAATCTGGAAGTCAAGGAGACCTGAGTTCAAATCCAGACTCACTTACTAGCTGTATGACCCCGGGCAAGTTACTTAACAGCAATCTGCCTCAGTTGTCTCATCTGTAAAAAAGGGATAAAAATAGCACCTACCTCCCAGGGTTGTTGTGAGGATAAAATGAGATATTTATAAAGCTCTTTGCAAATAAAAGCTCTCTATAATGCTAGTCATTATATATTATTATTATTATGGCAAATGTGGTAATTGTTGTAAAGTATTTTGCAAGCCTTGAAAATGTTTTGTAAACATCACTGTTAATTATTGTCCCAGTATGTGAGGATTTGGTTATGATGACCTATGCATAAATTCTTAACTTTTTTGTATCATGGACTTTTCTGGCTGTCCAGTGAATCCTATAAACCCCTTCTGATAATAATGTTCTTAAACCATAAAATAAAATAGGTAGAATTAAGGAAACCAATTAAATTGAAATAAAGATGTCATTTTTTCCCATCCATGTTCATGCCCTCCCCCACTCGAAAACAATTCATAGATCCTTTGTGTGGATCCCAGGTTAAGAACCCCTACTGGATATGGGAGAATTCATAGGGTCATAGATTTAGAGCTGAATGGGAACCTTGGCCAGTTGTATAGTTCAAGCTCTTAAGGAAATTGAGGCCTTTTATCTACAGTTTTCTCTCCTCTAAATGGAACTAAGCATGGCCCAATGTTTGCCTCTCTCAAACCAGTACTTTGCAAGATATATATTGGATTGCAGGGCCATAGATTTGGAAGGGAATTTAGAGGTCATCTAATTCAACCCCTCCCCCCACCTTACAGATGAGAAACTGAGGCTCATAGAGATTAAACACAGTCCATATAGGTTGAATGTATCAGAGTAAGGATTTAACCTAGGTTCTCTGAATCCAAAACCAATATTATCTCACCCACAGAAAATACCTTTTCTTTTTTCTCTACAGAATCAGTACATCATAACATAGAAAATCTATTACAAATAGCACCTTATTACTCTTGGCAGGGGAGGGAATAAATAGGGTGGTACAGTGAATACAGTTCTGGATCTTATAGTCAGGAAGACATAGGACTGAATCCTGCCTCTGACGCTTACTGGCTATATGGCCATGGTCCTTATTTAATCGTTTGGAATGCCTGCACGAGCTATTTACCAGGCTCCATTGGGATAATAGGGCAGCTAAGTGGCATAGTAGATAAGAATGCTGGGCCTGAAGTCAAGATGACTCATCTTCCTGAGTTCAAATCCTGCCTCAGACACTTGTTAGCTGTGTGACCCTGAACAAGTCACTTAATCCAGTTGGCCTCAGTTTCCTCATTTGTCAAATGGTGTGGAGAAGGAAATGGCAAACCACTCCGGTATCTTTGCCAAGAAGACCCCAAATGAAGTCACAAGAGTCAGATGCCACTGACCAACAACAATGGGATATTGAATAGAAAGTATTTTGCAAACCTATTAAACCTATCATTATGTACATGCCAGCTATTATACTATTTTTGATGTGTGTAACTGACACCTGTCCTCTCTTCTCCCCATCTCTCCAAACACAGGAGCTAACGCCTCAGCCCCAGACCAACTGAGCTTAGCATTAGCCTGGAACAGAGTAGACATCGCTCGAAGCCAGATCTTTATTTACGGGCAACAGTGGCCGGTATAGTATATACATCGTCATCTCATGGAAATGCCCCTGATGTGGGCTTGAGGACTAATTTAAGCAGCCTCTGGAGGATCTCAAGAAAACACTGGGCTCTGATTTGAGAACATGAGTTCTTGGCAGCAAGGGAATCTGTCAGTAGTTGATTTGGCTGGCAGAGACTCCCTTCTTGGTCTTTAGGGAAAGATCCCCACCTAGTGGAAACACACATGGAGCCTGAGCAAAACTCCTTTTCTTGTGCCAGTTAATACCTGTGCCAGCCAGTTTTCAGTTTTCAGCTTTTTGGTTAAAAAAAATCCCATTAGTGAAAATGAAGATCTGAGAGGAATTAATCACTTGTCTTTGTCAGAGGGTAAGAGTGAGAAAGAGGTTGGCAATTTCTGGGCCCCAGGCACTCCTGTCCTACTTTATGCCTGGGTCACACAGAGGAGACTTAGAACACACACCAACATGGCAAGTGCCATCTGGCACTATGCAGCACAGCACACGGTCTTCTGTGTCTCCCAAAAGAACAGCATGAAAGGAAGCTGAGCTTTATATAACTGTTCTTGGGCTGCGTCCCTGATTGTGAGGGGAGGGAGGGAGCATTGGAAAATTGAGCACTGGGTGTGCCCACTGCAGCCTGGGTCGGGGGGAGTGGGGAGGAAAGGGAATGGGGAGCAAACAGGTGACCTGAAACAAACCCTATGCCCAGAAGCACCTTTAACGCTGACCATTTCCAGGTCTTTTTTTTTAACTCTCACTTTATCAGAAAGGCTGTGCTTGGGTTAATGCCAACACCTGTCTGTTCTCATCAGTCGAATTAAGTGAATGACACCGTTACTTGAGAATATAAAAGAATTTATTGGAAAACTTGAGCATTTGGAGGCTGGGAAAGGAGTTTAATAAATTGTTTCTAAGAATAATGGGTTATTTTTTGTTTTGCTAGATAGGGTAACACAACAATCTGCCTCACCCTCTTCTACCAGGGCCAACTAGTAGTCACTTGCAGTTGGTTTGCTAAAACTAATATACTTCTGGACTATTATTAGGCACCATTTTAACCCCTGAAAGATGGTGAGATAGAGTAAGGCCTGAGTTCAGGTCCCTCACATGACACATATTAACTGTGACCATGGACAAATCACTTAACCTTTTAGACCTCCCTCTCCCAGGGCAAATTCATAAAATTGTAAGGACAGCAGTGCAGTTCAACAGAAAGCACAATGAATTTTAGTCAGAGAACCCAGGTTCAAACCCCAGCTTTACCATTCCCTACCTTTGTGACCTTAGTCAAGTTTCTGGCCTCAGTTTCCTCATCAGTAAAATAAGGAAGTTGGGCAAGATAGTCTCTAAAGTTCCTTGCAACTTTAAATTTATGGTCCTATAAATTATAGCACAATTGCTCATCTCCATGGTGGAAAGGGTTTCCACACCAAGAGTTCCCCACAGCTCTGAAATCACAAGTCTGGGAAAAAATAAAAAGAAGCCCTGGCTGAAGTGAAAGGAATCGTTAAAAATGTAAGTACACCTTTTGAACTTCAGAAGAATGAAGGGAGAGTAGAAAGAGAAGCCCCTCCAACTCTTCTGCCTCTTTAAGCCCATGGCTCACCTAGCTACCATCTCATGATAGCCACTTACCCAGGTGACACCCAGGAACAAGGCAGCAAAAGAAGATGGAGGTAGGGCAGGTGAACTGCCGTATTCATAGACTCTCAGGAGGGTATAGGATCATCAAGTTAGAGCCAGAAGAGACCCCCTTCCTGTATAATGCTTTAAAATGTTCACTGAATCCACTCCCCTCATTTTACAATTGAGGAAATTGAGGTAAATGAGGTTAAGTGACTTTTCCAGGATAACATAGCTAGTAAGTGTCTGAAGCAGGATTTGAACACAAGTCTTTCTGACTCTAAGTCCAGCACTCGTCAGACATTACTTTTTAAGGTGGATTAAATGGCTTCCAAAGGGCTGACCACGTTACGCCAGTACAGGGTCAGTCATCTCTTTCCAGGTCAGGAGTCATCTAACCCAGTGATTTGGTCTGCAGGTGGGGTCCCTGGAGCAAGCAATGCTGGATGCACTGGTGCTGGACAGAGTGGATTTTGTGAAATTGCTCATAGAGAATGGAGTAAGCATGCATCGTTTTCTCACCATCTCCCGACTAGAGGAATTGTACAATACGGTAGGGCCAAGCTAAGGCAAATTTTTTTTCTAAGTTTCTTGTTCTGCCTCCTCTACATCTCTGTGTTGGCAAGATGCATGGGCCTTTTCACTCACCCTCTCCACCTTTAATCTTTCATTTCCTTTCCTCACCCACTATGAAAATAACCTGGCCGTATAAGAATACCAACCAAAATAAGAACAAAACTAGCTAACTTTTAAAGAGTTTTGTGCACTAAGAGAGTTGTCCACAAAAACCCTGCAAGGTAAGTGGTATGAGTTTTTACAGTTGAGGAATCAGAGGTTCAGAGAGCTTGAATGACTTCCTCTAGGTTACACTGTGGGTGTCGTAACTAGGATTTGAACCCTTCTAATCCCAGTGTTCTTCCTACTAAGAAAAACTGAGCTGAACTAAGGAGGCTCTCACACAAGACCACACAACTTCTGGGTATTATGGTATAGCTGATCCCAACTCTGTCATGTACAAACTTGAAATAGAATTTTCTGTTACTGAAAGTGTAAAACTATACCAGGGCTTTTGGGACTTCCTATATAATGCTTTAAAATGTGCAAATCAGTATTACACACATTATTTCATTTGATCCTCACAACCCAATGAGGTGTAGGAGCCATTGCTATCCCCATTTTCCAGGTGAGGAAACTAAGGCAAACAGAGCTGAAGGAAGCTTAAGTAGCTCCTCCAGGGTCAAATAGTGATTAAGTGTTTGAAGCAGGATTTGAACTGAGTTATTCTTACCTCCAAAGTCTGCTTTCTTGTTTATTTGCAAGTAAGAGGGACAACTTTGTACCTAGAATATAGTTCATCTTCTTTAAAAATTCAACTGTCATCAATTGGAATCCTAATCATTCCTCAGGCAGTTGGAATTTTATAGCATTTGGACATATGCTATCCCATTTGAGTTGTACAACAAATCCCGGGAGGTAAAAATAAGGTAGATACTATTGCCTTCATGATTTTTCCTAAGGTCATTCAGCTAATTAGTGACTGAATCAAGACATGAACCCAGGTCTCCAGCAGTGTGGTACTTTGAAATGAGCACAAAGTTTGAATTCAGAGGAGTGGGGTCCACATTTCAACTATGGTCCTATGGTGCGATATATGTGTGGCTTTAACTGAATTATTAGTCTCTTTGTGTTTTAGTTTCTTCGGCATTCTTCGTATCTCTAAAGTTTTCCCTCATATATAACAGGTACTTAATAAATGCTTATTGACTTGTAAGACCAGTGGGTTGGACTCAAAGACTTCTGAAGTCCTTTTCACCTTGAAATTTCTCCTTCTGTGACTCCAAGCCTACTGTTATTCCCTCTCAATTCCACGCTGCCCTCCATCTTGCCTTCCTGATGAGTATCACTGCCAGATAAAGACTAGTTAATTCTTTTTGTCATTTTCAGAGACACGGACCATCCAATACTTTGTACCACTTGGTCAGGGATGTCAAAAAGGTAAGATACCTCTCGACAGCAGGTCGGAGGCTTTGCTTCGTGTCATTAGAGATGGACGAACTCTGTTTTGCATGGGCTGCCAGTTCAGAATGTTCTCATCCCTGCCCCCTAATACCCATCCCTCACTTCATTCCAGATTGTAATTTGTGTCCATGTTGACTGACTCCTCTGCCTACATTGCAGCAGTGACCAAGCTTCTTTCTAGATAGTTTTAGATGCTTTTCTGGATATAATGCTTTGGCTAATGGAATTGTAGGCTGTTTCATGTCATGTGGATTTATGCTGTTATCAGTATTCTTCCATATAGTCTCTACTGTTTGGGGTGCTAGTTTCCATGTTGTTGGTTTATTCATATTATTTATCTTGGTGTGCTGAGCCCTAACTCATTACTGTAGTTTCATTTCTGCTACATTAAATGTAATGTGTAATACAAACATCTAGAAAGATCTAGGAAAAATACGTAGTAGAAAAGTAATAATGCTTTAAAATAATTCACATTTCTATAAGATTTTAAGGTTTAAGGAGAGCTTTTATCGCAATGATACCCCATAATCTAGATAAGACAAGCATTATTATCCTTATTTTGTACATAAGGAAACAGAAATTAAATGACTTGCCCACAGTCATGCAGCTAGGAAATATCTGAGCAAGAGACTCAAGCCTTCTGACTTTCTATTATGCCACACTTGCAACTCAAAAATCACAGAATTTTAAAATTGAAACAGACTCATGCAGCCATCTAGTTCAACCACTACCTGAAAAAGAATCTACATTACAACATACCCAATTGGTCTTCAGGTCTCTGCTTGAATCATTATAGCATTTCACATTTTTTTCTCTTTTTTGGGGGGCAGGCGAGGCAATCGGGGTTACATGACTTGCCCAAGGTTACACAGCTAGTAGGTATCAAGTGTCTGAGGCCGGATTTGAACTCAGATCTTCCTGACGCCAGGGCCAGTGCTCTATTCACTGCTCCACCTAGCTGCCCCATTTCACATTTTCAAAACATTTTCACAGTCGAACTTTGCCTTGCCTCATGTGATTGGTAGCAAATTATTGTCCCCATCTTACAAAGAAGAAACTAAGGAAGTAAGAGTTGGATTGACGTGGTCAACCCCACAAAGTCATAGAGTCATAGACTTTTGAGTTGGAAGAGATTTTAGAGATCATTTGGTGTAGTTCAACCACCTCATTTTATGAATGAAGAAACAGGTCCAGAAAGGTAGTGAGTGACTTGTCCAAAGTCATACAGATAGTAAAGATCAGAGATATAGTTCAAACCCAGGTCCTCCAATTGCCAAGCTAGTGCTCTTTCATTTAGTGACAGAGGGAGGACTCCCATCTTTTAATCTAGTGCCTTTTCTACCACATCATATTGCCTCATTAATGTAGTATATGGGGTTCTGAACCCTTGTCATTATTGTGGGTCCATTATTCCTTTAATTCCAAAAGCCCAGATAGAAAAACACAACCTACTTGGCACACTTTAATTGGCAGCACTACCATTTCTTAAAGATAACTGCCCTGAAAGTCATGTGGGATTTGCTGGAGAGCAGGCTATTGCTGAGGTCTAAAATTTAGTTCAGTGTGCTCACCTTATAAAATGGATTTGGTTGAAATGCAGAACACACCTTAGGGATTCCTATATAAGGCTTTATTTTTTTGTGCAGCAAGTCTGTAGTAAAAGGCAGCTTCTTTCTTATTCAACCCTTGCTCTCGAAGAGGACCAATGACATCAGAAGGGAGATGTCTTACAAGTGAATTGGATTTAAGTGAGGCAAGTCTGTGCAAAGTCATCAGCCTCATTCTCTCCTCCAGAGTCACTGGAGTCCAGTGGCAACACATAGCTGTGTCATAGTGGATAGAAAGCTGGCCTCAGAGCCCCAAAGACTCAGGTTCAAGTCCCATCTCCAACATACTGGCTGTGAACCTGGGCAAGTCACCTAACTTCTTGATAGTCTGGGTAGCTACTTAATACTAAGTAGAAAGGGGAAATGCCAACCTGCATTGGTAGAGGAAGTTTCCCTATACCAGTCATGAGTTAGTTCCCTTTACCAATGAAATCACATCTCTGTTCCTTACAGAAAGTCATAAGTCTGAAAGCTGATAGGGCCCATGGGTGCATATCTTGGCTTTCTACCAAAGCAGAATCTCAGTGAGATGATGTTCATTGAAGCCCATATACTTATGGAATTACAATATTGAGAGTCTGTACTAGCTCCCCTGGGGAGCCTCCCTTCTTATTCCAGTCAAAATGAGAGATTTTCTGGGGTTTTCTTTTTTTTCCTATTAGAATGTAAGTTCTTTGAGAGTAGGAATTTTTTTTAAAAAATTTTTATCCCTTAGTATATAGTAGGTGCTAATAAATGCTTATTGGTTGACTAATTGATTGAAAGGCCTGGCCTTTCTCCCCCAGGTAAAAGAAATGAGGGGCTTTGTGATACCCAAAAAGAGAGCTGGCATTTTAGTGAGACTGGCCTCTATGGTAACAACCCTGAGAAAGCTCTCTTTCCCTTGACCTAAAAAGTAATCTAGGTTTATTAGAACTAAGTAGGGAGAGGGTTACAAAGGCTAGCTTTTACAATATAGCTCTCAAGGACCTCAGGCAAACACTTAACCTCCCTGGGCCTCAGTGTCCTCATCTGTAGAAATGGACGGTTGACTCTAAGGTCCCTTCCAGCTCTAAATCTATGACCTTTGCCAAGATCATTACAGGTGACGTCTAAGCTAAAACCCACAGGAAAGGACTTATCCTCGAGCTATTTCAAGATGATAATGAAGCCTTCAGTTCCATCACCTTATTTCTGAAATGTGTTATCCTAAGAAAGGAGAGAACAAAACAATAGAATCCTTATTGCCCTGTACCCTCAGTCATCATCAATCAAGGCCATGGTGGCCTAAATGATTCCAGTGGAGTTATATCAGTAATCACTTTATCCCCTTTCCCATACCCCGCCCTTTAGTAGAGCTTAGCACTGTGCCCTCCTCTGTTTCCCCTGTCCTGTGTCTGGTTGCTATATTTTGCTTTTGGTGGGCATTGCTAATAGCCTCAGGATGATTTTCACAATTGGCCCTCCTAGACTAAGGATTATAGAAACCCTTCAAAAAAACTGTATTGCACAATTCTGGTTTATCAATTAAGTTTCCTTTTGTTTGGTTGATAACCTAGTGATTCCCACATGTATTTTCTTCACTTCAGCTGGAATACAAAGAGTGAGAAATAGTTCCTTTTTAGACATGATCTGCTGAATTTATAGGAACCTCAAAGACTACGGATTTGGGTAGAAGTTAGGAGGTGCTATGCATTTCTTCAGGGATTTGGTAGAGTACATTGCAAAGAGATGAACTGAAATTGGGGGGAGAACAGTTATTTATTCCTTTAGAAATGTAGCTGGTATACAGATCTCCCTTTCCTCCTTATTCCCCCCTTTTGAATTGTAAATCCTTAGTATTCTTTACTACTTCCTCCCAACCCAAGGCAATTCCCTTTAGCTAGAAGTTCCCAAACATTTTTGGTCCTTAGACCCAATAGTTTTCTACACACCTTCTTACACGTATTCAACATGAAAGGAAATAAATTCTAGAGTTTACCACACATATACACATAAGAATACAATTATTTTACATAAAATAAATTTTATTTATATAAAAAACATTTTACGATTTATTTTAAATTAATTATTCAATTAATTTCAATAGGACAATGTGGTTATTTACTAAATATTCCTGTTGGCAAGCTTTTACTGCCCTCTGGTGGTATGCATATCCCAAGTTGGGAACCCAACTGTTTTAAGCAATCCTGCAGGAATTAAAGTCATCCACCCTTAAAGAAGGAAATACATCAAAGGCAGCCCATTATCCCTGCTTTTCTGGGTCTGACATCTGCTGGTCTTGTAGCATTCAGGAGCATAAAGCCAACCAGGGTTAAAATTTCTCCTTTTTGGGTAAGATAATCTCTCCTAAGAATGCTGGCAACTTCCTATGGGGTATCCACTCAGGATGTGGGTGTAACATTGATCTCAGAGTTGGCTTGAGGCCACATTTTTTGATGCTGTGACTTTGTGTGGATTCTGGAGGAGTACTCTCCCACACTTACAGTTACTCATGTCTCACACATTTCTCCCTTCCTTCCCTAGGAAGGAGGTGGATCTATCAGAATTTAGTTCCTAATCTAGGGAGGCTGGTGATCGCTTTTTGCATGCCATTCCCCACCCACACCCAGTAGGAGTCTAAGAAATTTGGAAGGCTCCACTGCCTCAGAAAACCTGCCCAGTATAGCCTTTGAATGGTCTTCCATCTGGACTGTGTTACCCAGTATTCTACAATGCAGAGACTCAAAAGCAGTCTGCAGTGTCTTTTCACTAGTGCCCTCATCACTTTTCAGTGGTATTCCCAAAACCCAAAGGACATTATGTAGGTTTTTCTTTCTTCCTGTGCGGCATTCCTCCAAGTGTTACAAAGTAAATTTGACTAGCAGTAACAACTATTACTGTCTGCAACAGTGTTTGCAGGGCAGGGGGTGGGGGAGGGCAGTACAACCCACCATTCATTACTGTTATAGATAGATACAGTTAGCATCCCACATGAACCATGCAAACGTAATAACCTTTTTCTCAGAGAAAGCCATGGCATGAAGTACCAAGGCAATTTTCTGAAAATTTATTCATTTTGGGAAGGAGAACTGGGAAAATTTCAGCATGGTTAACCAGGATACTGAGTTCCATACTGAGGCTAAAACATAACTTGTGAACATATTGTTTACAATTTAAAATGAGAATTTTATTTGATCAAAGGAAGAAAACAACGCAGAATCCCTTGAATAGGTGCACTTTGGTCCCAAGAACCCCCAATGTTACAGTCCCAAACATGAGAATTCCTCCCCTCGATTTGTTTTTTCCTCCACCATTCCAGCAGAGAGCACTGGCCCAGGTGTGGGAGAGCTTCTCTTTTCTCTCCTACTTCCTACTGTTACTGTGGTATTATTTTCTTCCACCGCATAATATAGTTATCTTTTCTGTAAGTTTTCTCTCCATAATAGTAAAGGGAAAAAAGATTTCAGGGTTTTCTCTTTTGATATCATCACAACTCTAACAAGGGGGCAAAATCCACTGTTGGAATATTCATCTGGAAAAAGTTACTATTCCTCCTGTAATGCGTCACAGCTTTCTAGCAGGCTTTCCGCTTTGGGGAAAGAAGCGGGGTTTTTTATGGGAGGGGGGTTCTTTCTTTTTGTTTGTTTATTTTTGCATAGCTCACTTTCCCCTAGTTACCAGCCTTGAAGTTACTAAGACATGCATACCCATGGATCATTGTCATTCTCCAGTCTGTGGAACAGCAAGCAAGGAGAAAGGCAGTTCCTTAAACTCCCTACATGTATTTAATTAACCGGAGGGAAACGGGAATAAACCGGTGTTTCTAATAATAGGATAGAAGAAAAAAAAATCATGAAAGAGATTTCCTTTTTTTAACCTGAAGGGCCAGGAGGGGGGACTTTAACACATTGATGGGCCATCCCAAGTCATCCCAGAAAACAGTGCTTAGCCATCCTTCTTTCTGAAATTGATCTGAATCAAATATGAAGAGTTGTTCCTGCACTACTAGTTTCAGATTTTTAACTAATTTCTATCAGTGGAATAATAAACATCTTTGGGGGAATTTAAATCAGTGGAAACTAGACATATTCCCAGAATTGTTTTCATGCATAAATCCATTGGATGCTCTGATGCACTCACATTAAAACCAGAGTGGCCCTAGTCTGTCTGCTTTCCTATATACTTTTCTGTGATATGTAAGCTGGCATCTTAGTAGTTGTATTCGCTCATGTGGCTCTGTATGTTTGAATCACTATTCTGTGTCTTGAATTAAATGTGCTAACATCTCCAATCCCCTAAACCCTCTTTACAATACCAACTTTTTCCCAAAGGAGAGTAGTTTTAAGTATTGTATGAAGATGGCTATATGACACAGAGGATAGAATATTGGGCTTAGAATCAGGGAGATCTTGAATTTTCAAATCCTACCTAGTCGTGGTACCCTGGATGAGTCATTTAACCTCTGTCTCCAGCAACCAACTAGGACTCGGCCTCTATGTCCTTTCAGCTGTAAATACAATCCTACGATGAGCTGCAATTTGGGTTGGTTGAGGGAGCTTCTTCACTGGAAGCTATCATAAATCCTTCTTTTATTTGCAAATGGAGGTAGATTTACTACAAAAGTAATTCAGAACTCATCCATATGGAAGCTGAGTCACAGAGCTTTGCAGAATGTAAGTAAAATGAATTTCTATGGATATTGAGCAAAGATGGGATTTTTCTCATGATTCCCGGAGTTAAATAATTGGAGTTTTTAAAAAATGTTTTAAATTAAAATATTTTAGGGCCTTGTTTCCTTGGCCACAAATATGCCATGTATTAGAAACATTTTCTTTTCTGGATACCCTTTTTTGTTGTGTAAAAGTTTATTTCCTTTCCAGACTTTTACACTGTAAAATAAAGGCACTAGGTGAATGATAAGAAACACCTCATACCCATGAGCCTATGGCTTGCTGGCCACTTTGTCTTCATTAAGAAGTTGCTCTGAGATATTCTTCCTGGGGCTTCCCAGGATTAACTTGACCCGCTAGAAGAGAAATTTGACAGGTAGAGGTCATTGTATACATGGAGCCATGCTCCTTCATACTGCAAAATGGAACATTCTCCTGGGTGACAGGGACTTAAAGGCCAAGTCATGGAAAAAGAAGCCTAATGGAACATGGCCAACTTTGACAGCTGAAGCGGTAGTCCATTTTAAAAAAATGGACATTCAGAAGGTCATTTTAAGCTTGTCTTTTAGTTAAAAGCAGCTGGTAGTACAGTGGACAGAGCTTTGGGCCTTGAGTCAGGAAGATTTGAGTTCAAATATGGCCTCAGACATTTACTAGCTGCGTGACCCTGGGCAAGTCACTCAACCTGTTTCCCTCAGTTTCCTCATCTGTAAAATGGAGATAATAATAATTCCCAGAGTTGTTGTGAGGATCAAATGAGATGATATTTGTAAAAAGTGCTTACCTCAGTGCCTGGCCCATGGAAGGTGCTTTACAAATGTTTATTCCATTCCCTCTTAAAGGGTCATTCCTAAAAATGTTATCCAGATTTTCTCTTTTAAAACCTAACTGCAGAACAATCTCTCAAGCTATGTTGAAGTAACCTAAATTGCTCTGGGTGCCTATAACAAATGACAGCTAGAAAATGCAACATTTACAAAGAGATAATACCATCTGTTTCATTTCATAATAGGCCATGAAGTGGGAAACAGTAATGACCAGAAAATAGCACACTGATTTATTCCCTCCAAAGAGTTTATAAGAGACCATTATTGAATTCAACAGTTTAACTGAGCACCTAGCTTGTGCAAAGATCATGGTCCTTTCCCTCAAGGAGCTTACAGTCTAAGAGACAAGACCAGAGGAGCAGCATAAACAATGTGGTGAAAGCAGGACTGATCAGGGTATGTTGGGGAGACTATGGGAAAAATAGCCTGGCCAGGCCTCACAAAGTTTCTTGCTCATAGTACAGACATTTAATAAATGCTTTGATTGAATTGAATAAAATTAATTGCATTGCGTTGAATCAGATGGGAAATTGTCAAAAAAGGTATATTCTGAGATAAGACTAAAAATTCTGATTTGGATGAGCCTTCAGTCTAAGGCAAAGGAGTATAGACTTTCTCATTTAGAAAGCACATTGTAGAGGATGTTTTAAAAAAAAATTTCTAAATTGAAAAAGACCCAGTTAGAAGAAGCTGACTACCAAAAGTCTGGAGGGTATAACACTAGTTGGTATAATGCAGTAAACTGTAATTTTTGTACTTCACCAAACAGGATGGAAAAGACTTATAGTGACTGACAACCGAGCTCCATTATCCCCTCTCTCTCCTGTTCCCTTCACATACAGTGAGATTAAATGGGACTCCATCAGTCTCTTCAAATCTGTTCCCTTGAATTCTAATCCAGTGGCCCTCTTAGTAGAGCTCAGCAAGCCCCAATCCCAGGAGATCTAAAGCTCTTTCCTTTAGCTAGAGAACCACTTAGCAGGTGAGAAAATGATATTGAGAAAACCTAGGTTATAGCCTTTTTTATTAGTTTTATGGAATATACTTCTTCCCGAACAGCTTCCATCCATCCTAGTGGGAAATTTAAAATTCATTTTCTTTCATTTCTCTGCTGCCAAAAGCTTTTAAAAAGAAAGCACCCATTATAGGTAGGGCAGAGTACTTAATATTTGACAGAAGTAAATTTACCTGCCCCAGTAATAACTTCAACATGGGCTCTTGGCCCCCTTTCCTGAAAGGCCTTTCTGTCTGTCCTGCAGTTGTTTGTTGAAGGTCACTATAAAAACGAAGCTCTTAGATCAGGACAATAAATAAAAAGAAATCCCATATATTCAGCTATTTTAGTTAGGTGAACATTGCCCCTCTGTGGTCATTCAGAATACCAATCCAAGAGGAGGCACCTGAATTTTAGCCTCATTTCAACTATAGAAAAATCACTGGGCATAAGGAGATATCTAGTCCGTTCTCTTGCTTCAGATTACACCTAAATCATCCCGAAGGGGATTTTAAAAAAAATATTATCTTCAGTGACTTTTGCGAAAGATTTCACAGCTTCCATTGGCACATATCTCACTGTTTGCTAAATAACTACGTGTACACATATATGCAAATGTGTATATACATGTATATGGATATTCACGTATGCATATGTATGGGTGGATATATTGCATATGGAGAGATATGTGTACGTGCATGTATGTGTATACACATGTATGTATGTATGATTGGTAAACAGTGAGATGTGTTCCAATGGAAACAATGACATTTTTCCTGGCAGTCATTTAAAATAAGATTTTAAAAATAACTCCTTCAGGATGATTTAGTATGGTTTGAAGCAGGAAGATAGACTAGATATCTCTTCATATGTGCTTCTTCTATTGTCTGGATATGTGTATATATACATATACTCACATGTACCTATGTATAGATATGTATACACATGTATATATGCATTAAATGTATGTATGCATGTGTAGTATATTACATCATAAACAGTTTTTCATTTCTCCTTCCTCCATTTGATGTTTTGCCACATATTATCACACCTCTGACTGCTCTCACTTTTCAGGGCATTCCACCAACATAAATATTACCACTCAGTCTTAGTCTTCAAGACTGACCTTAGCAATGAACCATTAGTGGGGGAGCACTGAAGGTACTCTTAGCAATATCTTCAAACAGAAAGGGACTGTTACTATTCCCCACATGGAAATTCCCCCAAATTTCTTGTTAGAAATCAAATTCCTTTCTTACATAAATAATATAAACTCACATTTAAATAGTGCTTGAGGCTTACAATGTATTTCCTTCACAACCGGTTTGTAAGGTAGGCATCACAAGTATTATCGTCTTTATTACACATATGAGGTATCTAAGATTAAAGGTCACAGGTAAAATGATTTGTCCAAGGTGACACAGAGAGTGTCAGTACCAGGAATCTAGACCCAGGTTTCACTTGCTTCCAAGTCCAGCACTCTTTCTACCACACTAAAATATAGCTACACACTAGGCCTTATCTTTGCCTGTTTTCTGTTACTTAGAATTCATGCAATTCAGTGATTTGAATTAATGGGTATACGCACAATGATGAAAAACCAAGACAATGTACTTACCACATGTGGATTCAGCTCATTTATTAAAAGTTCCAAGCAGGGAGGGCAGAGAGAGGTCTGGACCTGTAATTTCTTCAGTACAAGGATTCCCTGGTATGTAAATTTCCTCCAAAGATGTTCCTGGGCCACTCATCTGTGACTTATAGTCTAAAAAATTTGCCTGGGGCACTAGGATGTTGAGTGACTTCTCATGGTCACATTTCCATTTAAATAATGTTGGTGTCATTTGAAATATATGCTCAGGGTAGAAAATGTCATATCACACTAAATACCTCAGTTGATACTCTGCTGCTTTGGAATCTGTGATAGTTTATCTAACTAGCTCTATATGAAATTAAGCAAACGATGACTTCGCCACAGGGTTGATGGCTGCTTTTAGGCTCCCCTACTCTCCCAATACCTCTTGACTGAGAGGGGGCTAATAATGTTCAGTAAATAAAACAGGAAGGTGTGGGATCATAATTGTAATACAACTCACAAATATATGGCACTTTATAAAGTCATTAACATACATTTGTTCATTTGAGCCTTACAACCATGTGACTTATAGAGCAAGAATTGGCGTACCTATTTTTCCAGATAAAGAAATTAAAACTCAGAAAATGTAAAATGGCAAGGGGCAGAGTCAAGGATTTGAACCTGGCCAGATGTTCCAGATGTAATACTTTAGGAAGGTTAGTCCAGTACCCTTTTCCACCATACCACTCAGTAAATTGAATAATCTGTCCTTTGAATAATAGATTATTAAGTATACAGGTAAAATTTGCAAAATATATGTTGCACCTTTAACAACAAAATAGGGACCAAAAAAAGCCGATGATTTTAGAAAAAGTTTTCTGAGTTTCCTTCCCCTCCCCCAAAATTAGTATGTTTTGCAAGCAATAATCAAAGTAAATCATCTTTTTTGATGCCAGATTAGGCTTAATGCTAGAAATCTAGGTTAATGTAGATTGCTCATTTCCCTAGACCAAGACACAATTTTGAAAAAGTGAGAAAAGCAGGTAGACCAAGGGAACAAACAGGAGATGGTACGATAATAACTATTTTTTTTATACATTTTCAGGTACATAGACCACTAGCCTTAAAGTACCTCTGTAAGGCACGCAAAGTGAATACTGTTTTAGATAAAGACAATGAAAGCCACAAAGATTTAGGGATGTGCCCACAGTCATAAAACTGCACGGCACAGTAGACAGAGTGCTGGATTTGGGGTCAGGAAGACCTAGATTTTCCTATTTCCTCTGTGTGACCATTAAAGTCACTTCACAGCTTAATGACTCAGTTTCCTCATCTGCAAAATGAAGATATTCCTTTTAGTACCGACCTCATAGGATAGTTTTGAGACTCAGACAAATGACATACATCAAGTGCTTTCCAAACTTCAAAGTGCTATAAGGAATGTCATTTACATACATTACATTACACTTACATACGCATCAGTCACTTTGCCTATGAAACGTACTGAGCAGCGGGACCAATGATAGGTATCATTATGTCCCCAAATGTTTTTGCCCTTTTTATTGCATGACCAAAAGCTTTCCCTTAGCCCAGTCCGCACCTAGTTACCACATACTTGCCCCTTATTCACCCCGAGAGAAGGTAACAGCCAGGCAAGTCACAGAGCAAATAGAGAAAGCAGTAGAGAGTAATAAGATGATAGCAGCCCCTTTGGCTATGGACTGCATTCCTGCCCACCTGGCTCCTGCCATTGGACCCCAGGAATAGAAGCAAGGAGATATGGAGACAAAATTGCCAGGTTCAATCTGGGCTGTCAAACATGTATTTAGTGCCTCATGTCATTGGGTTAGAACACAGTACTCCCAAGGTCAAAGGCTCAATCCAGGCCATGCCAATTAAGTTCACTCTGTTCCATTTCCACAAATAGTATCTTTAACCCTGGCCAGCCAGTCCTTAAATACGTGTTCTTGGTCACCAGGGAACTGGGTGTGAATGACTCATTGAATGCATACCACCACCACCACCACTTTTTAATTCAAAGCATATGTCATACAAATAGAGAATATCTTTCTACACCATGTACAACCCAGACTAGCTGAGGACCCAGTCACGGTTTTTTTGCCTAATTTTGAGGAGGTCAGTGTCAAGTTGGCTAGGTTCCTAACCACCCCTTACTGACATCCTCAAGGGAAGTGATTCATTAATGACAAATGTAGTGTTGGCTGCAGCCTTGCTTTATTGGAGAACACAAGTTCTGTGTATTGTTTCAAAGTTTGTTTTAGAAACTATGCTATGTAAATATTTATTGGGTCATTTTGAACACTGTGACACCATAGCCATCCCTCAGTGAGGAATCCTGGGATGATAATCTCCTCTTTCTGCTCAGTTAAGGAAGGGCCTGAGGAGCTCAGCTGTGCCCCTTTGAAATTCACTGTCAGATCAGGATTTCTGACAGATGGAATAAGGCCAGCAGCTAATGGAGCCAACAAACCCTAATCTAGGAGAGAGTGAAATTTCCTTTGACCTTGTGAATCTCCCTTTTGAAGCAGAAATAAAGGTGAAAATAAATGAAAAAGAATAAAAGCCACTTAAGCCTTATCTAAATCTTTTCTACTTTGGCATTCATCTAAGTTAAGCAGCTAAATGAGACTTCCTAGTCACCAGTCACTTATAAATATTATCCTCTACAGGGTTAAGGATGAGAAATCTCCTTGACGTCCAGAAAAATTAAGATCCCACAGAAAAGTATCCCCTTCATTCTCTTCTCCCTTTTACCCCTACTTACCTCTTCTATTTCTCTGGGCTTGGGTAATCATTTAAAAAATACTATTTGCCATTTCTTCCTGTCATCTGAGGATACATTTTCCTGGCTTTCTCACATTCCCTCCCTTCTTTCTCAAAAAAAGTTAACCACTACTGCTGATTTTTTTAAAGTGACATCCAAGCTACAGTCATATGCCAACCCCCTTCCCCCCCGCCACCAGCCCCTCATGTAAACCTTAGTTTAATAATCTTTGGAGATGTCTTCATGTAACACGTGGATGAATTGATGATGCCTGGGTATCACAGACAAACAGCTATCCAGAGAAGAAGGATAATGAAACTGACTTAGAGTGACTAAAATCTTCCATCTCAATTAGCAGGTGAATGAGAGAAGTAGATGCATTGAACCTGCTAGGGAAAGAGACAAGGCAGAGGGTGGGTTGCTATGGTAGGAGGATGAAAGATTCTCAGGAGACCAGGTTGTAGTGATAGGAAGGGGGTGGGGGAGAAGGGGTGACAGTAACCTCTAAACTATGTCTATTCCTCATGCTTCTTGTGCTGCAGTGGTGTGTTTTTCTCCCCAGTTGAAGACATTGAATCCTGCATTTTGATGTTAATTCCTGTTACTGCCAACAATTACTGCATCTTCTTATTTAACTTATGTCTTCTTTCCAAGCGAGAATATCCAGGTTTCGGTTGGATCTATTTTAAGGTGAATTAATTAACCAGCCTAATAATACATTCAAATGTTTCTTTTTTTGTTATTATTAATTTTACTGTAAAATAGTTACAGAGAATGTGGTGCAGGATCCTTAGTAAACCACCTTGTCTCTTGGATTTGTTTGTTTCCTATTTTTTTTTTTAATTCATTCCTGGGCTAGGGGAACCTGCCTCCAGATTACAGGATAAGTTTAATCGATATCGGCCTTGTGATTGAATACCTGATGGGAGGAGCTTATCGCTGCAATTATACTCGAAAACGGTTCCGGACTCTCTACCACAATCTGTTTGGACCCAAGAGGGTGAGAAGATTAACTCTCTTCTGTTCTGTATGTAATATGATTAGGACCCTGTCCCTATCAACCAAAATGTGGAGGATTTCTCTTCCCTTGCTCTCAAATGTGACCAGGTTAAAAGGGAGCAGCTATTTCTCTCCTGAACTTCTTGGCTACTGACCCAAAGGAAACAATGAATATTTCCAAATCAGGCTGAGTCCAAACAGATTTTTAGTGTGGGACAAATTAGTATCCAACTATAAGCCTACAGGAAATGGGTCAAAGAACAGTAGTCAGGACTTTTGCACACTAGTCACAAATTTCAAAATCAATTGACCTGTCTTGCTCCTAGTTGAAGAAAGAGAATTGTTATAGGAGCTGAGTACGTGTGCACGCATGTGTGAGTATGCCTGTACCACTGAAAATGAACGTGAGCTGGTCAGACTATTGATGTAGAGAGAGAATATTTCTATTTCATAAGCTAACAGAAATATGGAGGTTAGTATGGTTGTTGAGGACCTCACCATTTATTAAAATTCTATTCAAGGGCGAACTAAATCATTTCAGGATGTTGAGAGCATGTGACAGGTACCCATGGAAGCCGGCTTTAAATTTTGTTTCTCCTGCTATCAAATTCTATTCACGACATGTGGTTCTCACTATTTTAACCAGAAGTATACCCACACCCTTCCAGTAGAAATATTGGAAAAGGTATTAAATTTTATGCCAGAAGTTCAACATGAGTTTTAACTCTAACTCTGTCACTAATGAATGGGCTGTGTGACTTTGGGCAAGTCATTTAATCTCTTTGGGCTCAGTGTTCTCATTTACAAAATAAAAGGTTGGAATGTATAGCTAAAAAGTCTCCTCCCACTCCAAAATCCTATGAAGTTGTTCAACTGTTTCAGTCATGTCTGACTCTGATAACCCCATTTGGGGTTTTCTTGGCAAAGATACTGGAGTGATTTGCCATTTCCTTCTCCAGCTCATTTTACAGATAAGGAAACTGAGGCAAACCGGGTGAAGTGACTTGCTCAGGGTCACACAGCTAGTAAGTGTCTGAGGCTGGACTGGAATTCAGGAAGATAAATCTTCCTGACTCCAGGACCAGCACTCTATCAACTTTGCCACCTAGCTGCCCCAAATCCTACGATCCCCATTTGAAAGGATGCCACTGTGCATTGTGTGAGTTTATGCACCTCCTTCCCTCTGTCATGCTGACTGTGCATTCTTATAGATTGGGAAAAGAATATCTGTCTATTTGGCATGCAAATATTCCAATGAAAAATGAAATATGTGATCAAGTATCTGGATTTCAGTGTAAATAAAACATTGGGAAAAGCAGGAAGGTCATTGATATTCCTGACAAAGACAAGAATATGGAAGCTAATTATTTCAGCTAGTTTTTGTCTGGTTCTAGTTTCATTTACATGCCAATCAAAGAGGATCTTAGACTGAAGTCAGCCTCATCACCCCAGCTTTCCACATAGTTCCTGTGTATTTATTTTTATATCAGAGTCCCAAAATAGAGTTTAGGAACACAGACTCATAAGTATTTTGTGGAAGTTATAAGGAATTTTTTAACCCAAAATCAGTTAATCAGCAAAGGTAAACAAAAGAATTGACTTTTTCTTTTTCTTTTTCTCTCTTTTGTTTTTGTTTTGGGGTTTTTTTTTTGTTTTGTTTTTTGTTTTTTTTGGTTCTGTTTCTTCTTTCTCATGATTCATTGCATTGGTCATAATTCTCCATAACTTGACTAGTATGTAAATTAATTCAATGTGAAGTTATACGTGGAAGTTATATGGGATTCCATGCTGTCTTGGGGAGGGAGGTGGAGGAGGGAGGGAAGAAAATCTGGAACTCAAAATTATGTAGAACCAAGTGTTGTAAACTAAAAATAAAAAAAAAAGAGGAAAAAAAAGAATTGAGTTAATCTTAGCCTGAAGAGTTTTGCTGGCTTTTATTTTTGTTGTTTTGTTTTTGTTTTTTATTTTGTTTTTTAGCTCTATGGTCATGTGTGATCCTGATTCAAGATCTAAGATCCCAAGCAACTAACTTGAGTCACATTATTTGTGACTCACTGATTGTGAGCCTGCCTTCCCAAAACCCATTCCAATGCCTCTGCTCAAAGAAAACAACAGATTAGAGCCGCTGGAGCAACGTAGAAAACTATCAAGATGAGACTAACATTGTTCCCAAGGCTCTCTTAGATTGGTATGCAAATGAGCTAGAGGCTAGAACAAAAGGTTCCATACTTCTGCCTTTATTTTGCCTATCTGCTTTACATTATTTTTATCAAATTTCCAGATACATGGAATTTAACAGATTATAGAAATACCTGAAGAGCTGGGCTCACTGTTTTATTGCTTATATAAACATTTGGTGATTATTAATACTGTAAAAATTAAGTGGTAGGAGTAAGGGGCATTATGACATTGAAATCACAAATCTATAGATTATCTTTGGAGAAGAAATGAAGTAATATTCAGTACCCATCATCACCAGTTTTCTGAGCTTCACAAAATAAACTTCAGATTACCTTGAGTAGCTTTACTTCCACTAGAATCTACAAATATATCATTATATTCTCTAATAATTCTTTAGTGATGTAGGACTACAACATTTGGTACCATATAATTCTTTCATATGCTTATTTTAGCTATTGTAAGATTTTTTCATCATTTCTATGAAAAAAAATGTAAAATATCTTTCAATTCTTTCTTTTGACAGCCTAAAGCCTTGAAACTTCTAGGAATGGAGGTAAGTTTTTATTTAAAACATTGACACCTAGAATGGAAATGATGATGATGATAAATAGCATTTAGATAATGTTTTAAGATTTCCAAGGCACTTTATATTATTATACATATATATAATATATTATATTAATTATAACGTATTACATGTTATACATACTCCTTTGGTCCTCACAATAACCTTATGAGGCAAATGTGATTATTTTCCACATTTTACAGATGGGAGAAACAGATACATAGACATTAAGCCCAGGCTCACAGTAAGTGTTTAAAGCAAGATTTGAACTATACTCTATCCACCGTATCACCTAGCTGACTAACAACAACCATAATAATTGGGACAACAACATTAAAATAGATGATCATTGACTGGAGAAACAGAAGCTTTGCCTTCATGAAGGTATCCTGTAGACAACCTAGCCAGAAGGAAACACATGAGAAGTTCCATAAATATCACAAACCCAACAGAGAGGCACAATATCCATCAATCACTCAGCAGGCATTTATTAAACACTTACTTGAGGAATTTCAACTATCTAGACATCTGCTAGGATCCTCTCTATGTGCAAAGTACAGCAATTGTTAGATATACAGACATAGATGGATATAGATGACATGGATAGAATATAGATACATATATTTACATACTTTCAGCTCCAGCGTTGATCTGCTTAAGCCTTGAAACTTCTAGCCAATGATTATTGTAATCAATTTAATATAAAAAAGGAAAATAGTATGAACTCACGGAGTTGTTTTGAGGATCAAATAAGGTAATATATTGTATAAGTAAGACAAGATTCATAATATCAATGGTGACCATGAATATGCCTGTATAGTTCAGAAATGCAAAGTATAAGAGATTCTTTGTATAGAAGGCAGAAGAAGTAAAACATTTATTCAGACACCAGAGGATCAAATCCCAAAACCAATAACTCCAATTCGACATAGCAGTAATTGTATCCCAAAACCAATAAGTTCACTTCAATGAGGAGATTAAAACATAGTATCACAGCAAAAAGCCAAGCCAGTAACCTTCCCCTCTGGTAAAGCCTTCCTATAAACACTCACTCATGAAACCTGTCTGCTTGCCTGCATCCTCTCCTCCCACGGTTCTGAAAGCCCTTGCAGTTCTCCCCCTGTCGCTATGTCTCCATCTCTGCATCTCTTCCAGTTCTCCATCTCTCACAGCTCTCTCTCTACTCTTCGGCTTCTTCTCAAAGCTCTCTAGTCGGAGCTTAATGGCTACCCACATATATATCCTGTGTAGGCCTGGGACTTAGCACCTACTTAGCAAATGGCCTTCCTACAAATAGGCCTCTCCTAATCAAGCATCCCTTAACTAGCTCCACTGAGGCCTATTGAACGAGTAGGAAGATCTTTGATCACATTAGCACCACATATACGTAAAGCACTTTACAAACCTTAAAGCACAATATAAATGCTAGCTACTGTTGTTGTTCTATCAGAACAAGGGTAGGAAGCAAGAGAGGGAACTGACCATGACTGACAAACAAGGAGCAACCTGTTGACAGCCCCTAGGTAGCACAGTGGAGAAAGAGTGTTGGATTCGGAACTAGGAGGAGCTGAGTTCAAATCCTGTCTCAGACACTAACAGCTAAAACACTACCTAGAGTGACATTGGGCACATGGAGATAATTATAGCATCTATCTCACAAGGTTGTTGTGAGGCTCAAATGAGTTACCACATATAAAGTGCTTTGCAAATGTAAAAGCACTATGTGAATCCTAGCTATTATTAAAGAAGAAGGAATGACAGGAAACTTAGGAAGAAGTGACTACTCCATCTTGAAGTTCCTGGCATATAAGAAGCTGCCATAGTTTGACACATTCCCTAGAGAGGAGATTCAAAGATTTTTTGGTTTATTTTTTTTAAAGCCTAGGTAAATGTCCAAGGAGTAAAAAGCTCTAGGGAAAAGTCTACCTAACGGGGCTTAGAAGGCCTCAGCAATGAGATTCTGGCATTGCAACATAAATTGTTCCAATAAAGAAGAAAAAGAGAGGGCTGTTTTTTTGTTTTTGTTTTTTAAAGGCAATTGGGGTTAGATGACTTGCCCGGGGTCACACAACTATTAAGTATCTGAGGTCAGATTTTAACTCAGGTCCTCCTGACTCCAAGGCCAGTGCTCTAGCCACCATGCCACATAACTACCCCCAAAAAAGAGTTTTCTAAAGAGACTGAAGTGCATATACTTGGAAAACTAACTGACCAAAATTGATTTTTTATTTGTTTGTTTTTTGTCAGGGCAATGGGGGTTAAGTGACTTGCCCAAGGTCACACAGCTAGAACTCAGGTCCTCCTGACTCCAGGGCCAGTGCTCTACTCACTGTACCACCTAGCTGCCCCATTTTTTTTTGGAGGGGGGAAGGCAGGGCAATTGGGGTTAAGTGACTTGCCCAAGGTCACACAGCTAGTAAGTGTGTCAAGTGTCTGAGGCCAGATTTGAACTCAGGTCCTCCTGATTCCAGGTCCTCCTGACTACTCACTGTGCCACCTAGCTGCCCCCAAAAATTAATTTTAAAAGACATAAGAGGCAGTACCTGAGGATCTATAGAAAAGAGTGGCAAGCTTCTGGAATACCCAAGGTCAGAGTGAGCTGAAACTAGTGCTGAATGAATGCTAGCTACCATTTTTAAAAGAGGGCAGGGGGAGGATTTTTAGTAATATTGGGCAAGAAATGAAGCTCAATGAAGGCATGACTATTGCCCCCAAGTGGCTGATTAAGAGAACACAGAACTACTAACCTTTCCTGGTTTTCTCTGCCAAGGAGAATGATCTTAGTGCCAACTCAGAATAAAAATGGCTAATACAGAATCGAAACCAAAGATAAGTAAGGAGATGATAAGAAAGCACCTATTTGCCTTCAATGAATTCAGTGGTTCTCCCAAGGTGTGCCATCCTTGGCTCCCATGCTATTCTGCATTTTTATCAGTGATTTGATAAAGGAATAGATTTTATGCTTATCAAAATTACAGCCAAACCAAAGTTAGAAGAAAGAGCTACCATACTGGTTAATAAAGACAGGTTCCAAAAATACCTCAGCAGTCTAAAATGTTAATCCAAATCTAACTGGGTGAAGTTTAATAGAGATATATGTAAAGACATAAACATAATTTCAAAAAATCAACTGTATAAGTAGGTAAATTATAGTGGAGACACAACAGGTCAATAATCCATGTGGAAAAGTCTAGGTATTTCCATGGACTGCAAGTTCAGTATGAATCAATACTAACTAACATTAAAATCAAGTGAGTGAAATAACTAAGGCTGTATTCATAGAAGCATTGTTCAGGACTAGGAAGTGTAATAGTCTTGCTGTATTCTTTCATCATCAGAGTATTGTATTCTAGCCATGACATTCTAGGGAGGACATCAACCAGCTGAAGCAGCTCCAGAGGAGGGTCACCAGGACACTTAAGACCTTGTGAGCACTGGTTGAAAGCACTGAAAATGTTTATTCTAGAAAAGAGAAGACAAGAGGAACATGATTGCAGTACTCAAATACTTGAATGGCTGACATATGAAAGGGAGATTAGACTTGTTCCGTTTGTCCCCTTAGAAGCAATGAATGGCATTTGTAGAGGCAAATTGAAGGTCTCTGTAAGCAAAGACTTTCTCATCATTATTGCTGATAAAAAGTAGAAGGGGGTGCTTTGGGAGAGTGTGAATTCATATCACTGGAGGTTTTCAGGTATCCACTAGAAAATCCCTAGTGAAAGATGTTGCAGAGCGGAAGTGACAAACTTGCACCAGCCAAACTCCCAACTCTGTGACTAACCAGATTAAAATGTAATTGGGAAATGATGAACAAAGTAAAAAAGTAATACAACATAGATAATGTTAATTTGTAGTTTTCTAAGTCAATATGAGGCCAGCAAGGATCTGTTTCTATTTGAGTTTGACCCCACAGTTGTTGAGGGCATTCTTATGGAAGTCTTCATTGGTACAGATGACTTCCATGGGTGCTTCTAACTCTTGGATTCTGTGATATATAAACTCCAGTGAGTGAAATAGCCTTAGAGACACTTGAAAAAAGTACAAGATCCAAAGCCAAATATATTTCAGATATGTATCTAGTAGGTATTTCATTTCCCCTTATTTGTTTATAAGGACATTTGAATATAAGCAAGACAAAGAATGTTTGTGTGTATTTTAATTGATAGGATATAGCTATCCATATGCATTATAAATAATTATCACTGAAAAACAGAAAAAATAGAATCTTTTAACAGAAAGATATTATAATTTAATCTTATATAAATTATATAAAATAAAAATGCAAGACAATAATAAAGTTTAATACAGATACTTGGAATTGGAAAGAATCTTGGGATTGAGAGTAGTGCAGTATGGGGTTTTTCTATTCAGTGAGGATAGAGCTTATTTATTCATATTCAATCAAGCATATAACATGGGGGTTTTAATTTACTAATTAAAATATGCTTAAATAATATGTTTAGGTTGGTGGTGCTCTGTGGGCGGAAGAAAGACTCAGAGTTAAGGTTGTCATGTTTGTCCTTTGTTTTTGAAGAGGACCATGACATCAGGGAAATGATGACGTAACTTGCAATTGACTTTGATTTCAGGGAGGGAGGGCTGTGCAAAGTCACCAGCCTCATTTTCTCCTCCAGAGCCATCTGGGTCCAGTGGCCAGACATTCATCAGGATGACTGTAGATGCCCCAGGATGCAATGAGAGACCTTGGCTCTTTTAGGCTAAGGCTTTTTCAGGTTCGTTCTTAGAGTGAGGTAATGCCCATTCAGTGAAAAAGCCTCTTAAAGAAATGAGTCAAGGGATGGCCCCTTTAATTTAAAAAAAAAATAAAACTGGGAGAAGACCCTCAGGGTTACTGGTCAAAAGAGAAACAGTTACCATTGACATTCACTCTGAGCCAAGACGGGCCAAAACACAACCATAAGTGGTATTATGGCAGAGTTAAGGTAAAAAGTAACAGAATACTACATAGTCAAAAAGTAGAAAACAAAATGGAATTGGATGACTAATAGAAGATTTAGTTAATTAAATCCAGTAGAATCAAGCAACAGGCAATAAAGACAGAGAATCAAATAGGATGAAAGAGAACATTTCTTGTGATTGACAGAGAAAAAAGAAGAGAGGAGGATTAACCATGCGAAATTGACAGGATTTTCAAACACAGGAAGTTGAGGCAGGGAGAAAATAACATTCCTAAATAGTGCCTCCCCTCTATCACCACTGCCCCCCAAAAAAGTCCAGAATAAAATTCAGCTCACTATTATCTCAAACTCCATTTCATTTCTCTTGATTTATAGGATGATGTTCCCTTAAGAAGAGGAAGAAAGACCACTAAAAAGCGGGAAGAAGAAGTTGACATTGATTTGGATGACCCTGAGATCAACCACTTCCCTTTCCCTTTCCACGAGCTCATGGTATGGGCTGTCCTGATGAAGAGGCAAAAGATGGCCTTATTCTTCTGGCAGCATGGGGAAGAAGCCATGGCCAAAGCACTGGTAGCCTGTAAACTGTGCAAAGCTATGGCTCATGAGGCATCAGAAAATGACATGGTGGATGACATCTCACAGGAGCTGAACCACAACTCCAGGTAGGTTTGTATAGGTATGAGGAAGGAGGAAAGGATGACTCTAAAAGAGTATCACTACTCAGGTTGCCCAAAGTGAGCTTCACTGGAATTGGTTTCAACTACTAAATCTCTGTGCAAAAGAAGTGTAATTATGGAAGGTGGATTTTTAAGGGCCAGTCACACCAACCTAGCCCAGAGAAAATCTGAGGAATAGGCTACAAATCTCCACAAGAAGAACAAATAGCTGATGGTAAAAATATATTCCTTGTTTGTGCACCTTGCTAATTACTAGGAATACAAATGACAAACCCAGGTGGATTCTTTAGAAGGATATTCATTTTTTACTAAATAGCATAAATAAATAGTTGCTGACCTTATCAATTCTTCCATGATGCCATCTTACATCTGTCTCCTCTCTACTCACAGGTTATTATCCTAATTTAGGTCCTCATCATATGCTAAGTTTTTCACCATGACCCCAACTGGATGGCTGAGTCATCTCTTGGTCTCCAAAATTCAATTCATTTCGACCAATTTTTAGTAAGCATTTACCATATGCAAGGTACTGTGCTTGGCACTAGAAATGCAAAGACAAAGCAAAAACCAGTGCTTGCTTTCCAACACCTTGTCTTCTACAAGTATGAAAGCAGACAAATAAATGCAATCTAATTTGAGGAAGGATAGTGGATGAATCATAGAAGGCCTCCAATAGAAAGTAACACCTGAGTTGAGCCTTGAAGGGGGTTAAGGATCTTGAGAAGCAGAGGGTAAGAATGGAATGTATTCTGAACATTCAAGAGACGAAATGCCAAATTCAAGGAAAAGAAAGTAAGCCATTTTTGCTAGAACTGATAGTGTGCAAAGGAAAATAATATAGAAGAGGTCTGGAGAAGTAGGCTGGATCCAGAAGGTGAAAGGCTTTAAATGCCAAATTCAGGGCTTTATATTTTAAAATAGGGAACACTAAAAATTTTTGAAGAGGAGATCACTTCCCTATGGTCAGACACCTGTGTTTCAGGAAAATTATTTGGCAATTGTCTGGGGCAGAGGCGTTGCAACACTCCCAAGTACCACTGAACCAGATTAAAATATAATTGGGAAATATTAAGCAAAATAAAAATATAGTAGAATAGAATGTTAATGTGTGGTTTTTTAAGTCAACATATGGCCCACAGGGATCCTTAAATATGGGTTAGTGGATCCTGTTTCTATTTCAATTTGACCCCACTAGCGTAGAGGACAGACTAAACAGAGAAGAGATAAGAAACAAAGTCTAAATAGGGGACTATTGTGGTAGTCTAGCCAAAAGGTGATGAGGACCTAAATTAGGATAATAACCTGTGAGTAGCAAGAAGGATACAGATGTAAAATGTCATAGTAGAAGAATTGATAAGGTCAGCATTGATGTAAAGATACAAGAGATAAAGAAGAATCAAGGGTCACTCCAAGGTTATGTACCAGGATGACTGGAAGCATGGTGGTGCCTCTAAAAAAGTGGGGAAGTCTAGAGGAGGAACAGTTTTAGGGGAGAAGATAAGTATTTCTGCTTTGGATATGTTGTTTCAAATGCCTTCAGGAGCCCTAAATGAGTGAGCTAGCATTTGGCGATGTACGACTTGAACTCAAGACGGAAATTAGGGCTGGATGTAACATATTTGGGAACCATCATTAGAGATCATTCAATCCAAAAGAAGCTAATGAGATCATCAAAAGTGGCTGTGGGGAGAAAAGAACATACAGGATAAAGCCCTGGGGGAATACCTACATTTTGGTGTAGTGGAACCCAGATTAGGACCCAACAAAGGAGACTAGAGTGAAAGACAAGATAGCCCTAACAGAGAGAACTATTCATAAAGCCAAGAAAGGAGAGAGTATCCAGGAAAAAAGGCGTAGTTAACAGTGCAGAAAGGTCAAAAACCCGAAGGCTGAATAAGATCACCATAATTAGGAGTAAGAGATCAGTAAGTAGTAGCTTTGGATAGAGAAATTTCAGTTGGGTGTTGAGGTTAGAAAGCAGATTCAAGCACAAGAGAAGTGAATAATTGGCAGCACTTGAGTATAGGCAGCATTTTCTAGAAGTTTTAAAATGAAAAGTAGGAATGTTGAGGGCTGATCATTTGAGTAAGTGCAAGAGTCAGATGGGGGCTTTTTAGGGATGGTGGAGATTTGAGCATGTTTGTACACAATAGGGACGGAGCCAGAAATAAATAAGTGAAATTGATGAGGTTCTGATCAAAGGGGCAAACTCTAGGAGGAGACAGGATCAAGGGCACAAGTTGAAGAACCACATCTTCATCAGAGGCCAGAGAAAAAAATGACATAGATAGCTCCTGAGGCACAGAATAAGGCAGAATCATTTATTAGTTGATGTCCCCTGTTTTTGTTTTGTTTGAGTCTTTTTACGAGGTGAGTTATTCCAATTGGCAGTAGTCCTTTATACTTATGAACACAGAGAAAGGTATTTGTTTTCAACGTAGACTATTACCTGTTTACACAATGAGTTTAAAAGATTGATCACTTTTTGAAAATTTATAAACAAAATTCATGATCTGTTAAGAGATAAACTAGATGAAGACCCTTCTATCTCCTTGATTCTTTGAATATATTAAAGTGCAAAAGAGAATTAAGCAGCATTTGGATCCAGGTTAATTTTAGCAAATAAGAGAAGAAAAAGAAACCATGGCTTGGTTCACACATTTGGCAGTAGTAGAACAATCCCTAGTGCTGTTCTAGCCATAATGTTTCTTTCTTAAAAAATAGATTTTTATTGATATCCTTTGTTTTTACATCCCTTGGATTTCCTTCCTCCTTTGTAATAATTTTTTTTAAAAGAAAGAAAATTATGAGGGGAGAAAAAACTTATCACCACTTTGAAATACTCTGATATGCAGCATTCCACAACCCTGAGTTTTGCAGAGTGGAGAGGGAGAATCTTCTCATTCCTCTTACAGAGCCAAGCTTGTTCTATAATTTTTATAGCATTCCATTTCAATTCTTTGTGGTTGCTGTTCTCATTTATATTGTCGTAATCATTCTATATGTTGTTTTCTTGACTCTGCTTACTTCACTTGAATTAGTCCATGCAAATTTCCCCACATTTCTCTGTATTCATCATGCTTATTTTTTTTATAGCACAGTAATATTCCATTACATTCATGTACAATCTATTTAGCCATTCTCCAGTCCATGGGAATCTACTTGGTTGTTGCTATCAATATTGTGGTGTATATATGGAGCTTTTATTTTGTCAGTAACCTCCTTGAAGTATATGCCTATCAGTGGAAGCTCTGGGTCAAAGGGTAGGGATATTTTAGTCATTTTTCTTTGCATAATTCCAAACTGCTTTCCAGAATGGTTATACCAATTCACAGGTTAACCAACATTATCTTTTGACCTAGTGATCCAATCAGGGCAGTTAATACTCCCATTCTCTGCCACTCATGTAGAGTCAATGTGATATAATGGATAGAATGCTGGGCTTCGAGACAGGAAGACCTCAGCTTAAATCTCAGCTATGATATTTACTAGCTCTATAACCCAGGGTAAGTCATATAACTTCTCTACACCTCAATTCCCTCATCAATAAAATAAGGAGATTGAACTAGATGTCCTTTAAAGCCTCTTCCAGATCTAAATCTGACACCTTATCTGATGTGGGGCCACAAAGGGAGGTTCCAATGAAAGTTAGAATTAGAAGGGATCTGGAGTGATGCTATCACCAAGCTCTTAATTCTGTTGTTGTTTTTTTTTAATAAGCATCATCTAATGAATTCTAGCTGTAAAAAATGTCAATTATTTGGAGATTAGAGAATCTTCAATTCTGCCATTATAGGCAGAAAATAAACATGGTTGCTGGTAAGACAGCTGAAAAGGTTTTGAGAAACTAGGAAAAAAAAAGACTAAAATTAAAGGTGAAGCAAGATAAGTTGCCCAGGTGGTTGCTATTAACACTTCTTTTTTTTAAACTGTTCTTTTCTTTTTAATACATCACTCCACTTCCCCCTCTGTCAATAAATATTTATTAAGCACCTATTATGTGTCAAGCACTGAGGATGCCCAATGAAGGCAAAAGACCACAGTTTAACAAGAGAGGCAAAAGGCAAACCATGTACAAACAAGCTACATACAGGATAAATTGGAAATAGTCAACAATGGAAAAGCACTAGAATTGAGAAAGAGCATTCCAGGCATGAGGGAGAACCAGTCAAAATAAGGAGATAGAGAGTGTCTTGGCTGAAGAACAGCAAAGAGGTCAATGTCACTGAATTGAAGGGGTGAGGGAGAATGAGAACGGTAATAAGACTGACCCCCCAATAGAGTCCCTCAAGCAAAACAATTCAATATTTTGACCATGTGTAAAAATGTATGTCTCATTCTGCATCTCTACTACCTCAATGACATGTTTCACCATCAATTTTCTGAAGTCATGACTGCTCACTGTATTGATCATTCATTATCCAGTTCTTTCTAAGTTTCCCTTCCCTAAAGCCAGCCTGCTAACAGCTTATCAGTGTGTTGAGGGTAGGATGAGGGTCACTACCACTAATAATTCTCCCAGTGAAACAGTGACAGGAGAAACAACATACCCCCTGCTTCTCCTAAATTCCTCTCCTTCTGACAAATCATGGTTAATGTCCATGCATCCTCTATCAGACTAGATTTCTCACCAGAACTCTATCCTGCCTCCTAGAAGCCTGGCATCAGGCACCACAGTCCTCTCTCTCTTTTAGTTCTAAATACAAAAGCTGGTCCCTTAATATGCAAACGGATAGGTATGAATGATGGCTGGGTCAAGTCCCAGAGTGAAGATTTAGGGAAGTAACCCAGGAGCTGGCTGTCCAGTCAAATTTCTTGGATAAGAAGGACCAGCCAAGTCTCCAGAGCAAAGTAGGATTTGGAGATTTGCAGCTTTACCTCATTTTGGTTAGGCTAGTCTTTGTAAGAAAAGGTCTTTTTTTATCTCAGCAGCCTTCCAGGCCCCTTGACTCTGTTCTTTGTACAATCTCAGAGCGTAGCAGCAGCAGCATGAAAAGGGAACCCTATAGGCTGAAAACATTTGAAGCTTTTCTAACTTCAGAAAAAGAACACCACCGTTCCATCAAAGGGAAGAATGGGAACTGAAGCCAAAACCCAAGGTTAATCTCAACCAAGTCCCCAGTTCCCAATTGAAAAGCTTAAGTCTAAGGGTCAAACTTGTTCCTCTATTCTGCTGCGGACTATTCACAAATAAATATGTTTCTCAGGTTCAAGGCTATGAGCCAAGTCTCATAATAAACTACCAATCTACAAGTGAATTTTTCCCTCAAGAAAAACTCCATTCCTAAGCACATGTAAACTAACGGGGTCCTTCTGGGAAATACATATGATAGGTTAGTCTTGCTTTGACCTTGGGTATGACCCATGAAAATCACACAGCCAGAGCAAAATGAGTGGGTCATCCATAGCTTCTGGGACAGGGTCCAATGATGCTGGGAGTATTCCCACTGCAACTACAAAACAGGCGTATTGTCAAAACACTAGACAGCTTCAATCCACTGATGCAGTAGCTATGTGGAAATAGTAATTAGCAACAGGTGGGATATATTTGCTGGTTCCTATAATCCCTGACCCGAGATGACTGGGCATTACCCTTCCCCTAGTTTGTGGTGACTGAGGGATTGTTGTTCCCTTAGGCTGTGCTGATTGGTAGAGCTGCCTTCTGATAGTACCAACTCCCTATGCTTCATTAGTCTCAGCCAAACTTGGATGGGTGGTCTCTCCTTCCACAATAGCCTGATGATTGACTAACAACAGCGTAGGGGGACATAAACCTGCCAGACTGAGTGTATGTCCAACAATGCCACATGTGAGGTGTCAGCCCATTAGCACTAACATTGGGAATCTAACCAAGTTTCTGGATTGTTGATGTAAAAATTATTTTTAAAGTCAAAGTAATAGCTCAGATAGGAGGCATTGAAGCATAGCCAAGAAAACATAGAGTAGGGTAAAGGTCAGCCACCTGATTTGGAGCCAGAAAACCTGTATTCAAATATCAGCTCCACCACTTAGTATCTGTATGTCCTTGGGCAAGTAGCCTGACCTCTCTCAGCCTTAATTCTCTCATCTGTAAAATGAGATTTACTATCCGTAAAATTAAATGGTCCTTAATGTGCTTTTTAGCTTCAGAACCCCATATCCTCTGGAGGGAAAAGTTTTTTTTTTTTTCAACTAAAAGGTCTTATCTTGTACTATCCTCTTTCTGCCCCCAAATACCTAGTTTACATGTTGTTCCCTCATTAGACTATGAGGGCCTTGAGAGCAAGGACTGTCCTTTGCCTTTATTTGTAACCCCAAGTGCATGGCACAGTGCCTGACACATAGTGGCCATTAACAAATATTTTCTGACTGACATATGGCTCGCTGTTATATAGTGCTTTTAAAGCATGTTAAATTCTGGCAATATGAAGAAAATCAAAAACAGTTGCCCTGCTTTTTGCCCTGAATGCAGAGTTCACACTGTAATGGGAAAGACCACAGGCAAACAACTATGTATGAATACAGGGTGAATCAGAGATAATCTCAGTGGGAAGTCACTTACACTGAGGGGAGGGGAGGAACTGGAGAAGACTTCCTGCAGGAGACAGAATTTGAGCAAAGTTTTGAACGAAGCCAGCAGGGTGAGGTGAGGAGGGAAAACACTCCATGCATGGGCGACATCCAGTAAAAACTGTAAGAGTCAAAAGATGGGAGTGTTGGGTGTGAAGAACAAGAAGACCAATGTCATCAGATTATAACATATATGGAAATAAGGAGACTGGAAAGGTAAGAAGGAGACAAGTTGGGAAGGATTTTAAAGACGCGCAGTGGTTTTCTGGGTTTTTCAGTTTGATCCTGGAGGAAATAGAGAGTCTGAGTAGGGGACGCTTTAGGAAATCACTCTGACAGCTAAGTGGAAGATGGGATGGAGTCAGGAGACCAGCTGGAAGGCTATTGTAATAGTTCAGGCATGAAGTGATGAGAACCTTCACCACGGTGGTGACAGTGTCAGAAGAGAGGACATATATTAGAGACATTGTGAAGGTAGACATACTAGGACTCTGTAAACACACCTCATTTGAGCCTCAAAATAGTCACAGATATGTGGATGGGCCGGCTCCAGCTGATAAAGAATTCAGGTCTCAAGGTCAGCACAGCCTAAAATGAATCGTGGAGGAGGTAAGGGTAGAGAATGATTTTAGATTTAATGAGATGGATGCTGTTATTACCTCATGTTATCGAGGGAAAAACTGAGGCTGCGAGAGGTTAAGTGACTTGCCAAGGATCACGCAGCTGGCAAGTATCTGCAGATTTGAATTCCAAGTCCAAGCCTCTGTCTCCTTCACCCTCAGTGTCTTTCCTATGCTGGCCCATCACCAGGAGAACCTTCCCCGTCTCCCCATTAGCACTTCTACTGCAACCAGCAGAAGTCACAGGAAATTAAACAAACTGAAGCTCTTCTGGACAAGTGAAAGCCTTCCTCGTTTTTAAGGATTTCCAGGAGAAAGATCCTACCACATTCCTCAGTTAACCCCTCTAGTTTCATCGTCAAAACATTCTAACCTAGGTCCCTCGTGGTTCAGTTTAATATCCATTCCCTCTTGTTGGATATCAGTGGTGAAGACCATTCCCTGTATGATTGTTTGTTCCCTCCATCTTAAACTCCAAGGACCTATGATTTCACTAGTGTGATAACTCCTTACCTCCTTCTAATATAGATAACAACCCTTCTGTCTACGGCAGGGGTGGGGAACCTGCGGCCTCGAGGCTCTAGGTGTGGCCTCTAGGTCCTTGGGTGCAGCCTTTATACGGAGTCCAAGTTTTACAGAACAAATCCTTTTATTAAGGGGATTTGTCCTGTGAAGTTCAGATTCAGTCAAAGGGCCACCCTTGAGGACCTAGAAGGCCACATGTGGCCTCGAGGCTGCAGGTTCCCCACTCCTGGTCTATGGTCTTTGAGTTTCAGTGGCTAAAAAAAAAAAAAATTATGATCACCATTGTTCTGTAACTTACCAGTTGAAGAGCCACTCCTGGTTCTTCAGAGATAAAGATATAATTTGGATCCACATCAAGAGTTTTCTAGCTTGTTGGAAATCTGAGATAGCTAATTGGTACAACAGATGGATGACTGGACTTGTAATGTCAAGACCTTAATTCAAATCCTGCCTTGAACATTCATTAGATGTGTGTGACCTTGGACAAGTCCCCTAGCCTGTCTGAGCCTTAGTTTCCTCATCTATAAAATGGGGGTGAATCATGGCACCTATTTCATAGGTTTGTTGTGAGGATCAAACAAGACAATACGTTTATATATATATATATATATATATATATATATATATATATATATATATACATATACACACATACACGTAGCACTCCATAAGCCTTCAGATGCTGTATAAATGCTGGCTATTATTGCCATCTATTGTAATAGCTTTTCAGAACCTAGGGTTACCTCCCCAAGGCAGTGTGGAATCTGCTTCTGGGCAGAATAATCCAAATTCCTTTTGATCTTGATGACGATGACATTTACTTAGTACTTTAAGGTTTGCAAATCTGTAAAATATGCCACTCATCTGTTCTTCATGACCACCCAGTGAGGTGGTTACTTTTATTATCACTATCTTAAATGAAAACATTGTCAGGTACGGTCAACTCTAGATCATCTCAACGATTCCTTTGAGCTCTTAACTAAGGAGACTATAAATCATAGAACTAGGAGAGGATAAATCACAAAACACGGAACCTTTGAGATCATTTAATTCAACTCCCTTATTTTACAGATGAGATAAATGAGACTAAAAATCTCAAATATGGCCAAGCTGGGACTTGAACCCCAAATGTCCTGACTCGCAGTCCAGTGATTTTTCCCACAATGCCACTGCAGCTCAAAGCCATTTTTGAGGTCTATGCCTGGCTTCCATTTCTTATCACCTCTCCCCATCCCCTCCTAGATCCTCCTACTACCTGAGCGATTCCTAAACACCTTCTGTGTTGCAGGGACTTCGGACAGTTGGCTGTGGAGCTGCTGGACCAGTCCTACAAGCAGGATGAGCAGCTGGCAATGAAATTGCTGACCTACGAGCTGAAGAACTGGAGCAATGCCACATGCCTGCAGCTTGCTGTGGCTGCCAAACACCGAGACTTCATCGCTCACACCTGCAGCCAGATGCTGCTCACGGATATGTGGATGGGCCGGCTCCGGATGAGAAAGAATTCAGGTCTCAAGGTCAGCACGGCCTAAAATGAACTGTGGAGGAGGTGGGGGTAGAGAATGATTTTGGATCTTATGAGCCTGGTCTATGATAGGACTGGAACACTCCTTGCTGTAGGATGCACCATACGCTTGAGGGAGAGCCATTCTCTGGGTGCAGTGACAAAGAGAATCTCTTTCCCTAGGAATGATGTCATAGCAGGGCCATTCTGTACTCCTCTAACCTCTTATTGACCATGGCAAGGCCTAATGCTTTCCTTCCTTGGCAGAAAGGAAACCTGGAATTTGTTAAACTGTGCTCAAAGCAGAGGAAAAATAGAAAGAGGAGGAAAAGAAAAAATGTCAAGAAAAGGGCAGACAAAGAGAGGAAAGACCGAAAAGAAAGCATAATAATCTTTAACAACTCTAGAATCTGGAATTATTCCCAAATGACTACGCTAAGCTTACCCCTATATTATCTATGAAACTGGGTTTGCTAAGCAAAATCAATTTATACATATATTTAAAAGACCCTACCTGCATAGGAAAGAACCCTGGTTTTTGGAGGACCTGGGTTCAAATCCCAGTTCTTCAATTTACTGTATGAAAATGAAATTGGGTAAATCACTGTCCTTCTCTGTGCCTCAGTGGTAAAATGAAGGGGTCAGATGAAATTAATTCCAGCTTTAAGATGCTTTGTGTACATTTCCTATACCTATGGTATAAACCACAGTTTGTTTAAGCCCATTTAAGGAAGTAAACTATTTTCAACAACACCCCTCACCCCAAACCACGTTAGGGGAACACAATTGCATGGCCAAAATTGGTAAACAGATACAAGTGTCTTTTATCTTTTTAAGCAGTGCTAGGAAGCTCTTTGACAACAATACTGTTAGCCATTATAACTGCTTCATATACTCCATCATAGAGCTGGAAGGGGATTTAGCAATCATGGAATCCAACACTTTTTACGAATAAAAAACATTGAGGCCTAGAGAAGTGAGGTGAACTTTTCTGCAAATTATATTTAAACACGTATATGTTGATGAATGCAACCTCCTTGAGAACAGGAACTATTTAGCTTTTGTCTTCATATCTTCTATGTCTCGCCTGGAACATAACAAGCTCTCAATAGATGCTTGTTGATTGAATGATGGTTAGAGTGGGAGGTGGGTTGTCCTCATCTTCCTTTCCATCCAGGCCAAGAACACATCATTTTTGCCTCTCTACTAAATGGAACGATTAACGTTTGCTTGTTGGTAAAATTGTTTTCAGCTTTCCCGCCACAATGAAAAGTTTTATCCTCACTGGCATAACATTCCCGTCCCGAGCTGCAGATGCCTCCCTTAGTATCAGAGTGGTCAGTCATTCATGCTTCCATTCACACACACACACACACACACACGCACACAGCAAGAAGCCTTAGGCCCCATCTCCTCTGACCCTAAGCAACCAGCATCATCTTAATCTGTTAAATGTGATTATTATTGTTATCATTATCATTGCTTTAGGTAATTCTAGGAATTCTACTTCCTCCTTCAATTCTCAGCTTGGAGTTCAAGAACAAAGATGACATGCCTTACATGTCTCAGGCCCATGAGATCCACCTCCAAGAGAAGGAGCCTGAGGAACCAGAGAAGACTGTGAAGGAGAAAGACGAAGAGGACATGGAGCTAACAGTAAGAAAAGCAGCCTAGGGTTGGTCTTGTAGGATATGAAATGACTGTTCCTGCTTTTGGCAGGGCTACAGAGGAGAATCCTCAAGTCTGGGGAAAGGGCTGTTGCCTGGACTTTTTCTAAGGTCTGATGCTTGGAGTTAGATATTAAAATTAGAAGCCTGGGACACTTTCCTTCTAGACATCAAATTTAAATTATTTTAATTTAAATAAAAGATGATGTTGTACATCAGGGGCCCACCTAACCAGGGAGGCCAGCATGGTGCAGTAGACAGAATGAGGGATTTCCAGTCAGGGTCCCTAGGTTCAAATCCTAACTCTCATTTATTAGCTGAGTGACCTAGGGTAAAGTTTCCTTAGATTCTCTGGTTCTTCCTCCATTTCCTCGTTTGTAAAATGAGGGAGTTGAATTAGATGACCTCTAAGGTCCTTTCCAGCTCAGAAACTCTTCAGTGGGGCCAAGGGCCACAAGAGAATGAAATTCAAGAGCATAGCACCTCGAGTTTTCTAAACACACAGCACTAGGGAACGGTGAGGTGAGGAAACCTCAGTGCATTCAGAGAAACCTTGTAAATTTGGTGAGCATCTAGCATCACCTGCTTCATTCAGCAGATACTGCTCTCCCAATCATAGCCTTGGCCTTCATCTTTTAGGGGGATTCAGATTCACAAATACAAGACTAATTGAATTTTATGGTTTCTATGGTTGGCTTTTATTAGCTTTTCTCTAAGTACAATTATCCCCACACAAATGTTTTATGCTGCAAACTGGATCAGGCAGCTAGGGAGGGGACAACCTCCTACAATACCCACTTTGACAGTGTGACGTTCCCTGGAATTTATCCAAGGGCTAAAAATATTATCCTGTAGAATTCCTGTCTACGAAGGGGGGAAGACAAAGGCTTTCTTTGTATCTTTGGAGGCACTGAGCAGGAGCCATAAAGGCATCCTTAATCTCCTACTCCCATCCAGTAGAGTGCCCCCAGTGCCCAAAAGAGATTTTCTCACTCGTTGGGGGAGGCGGGGAAGAGAGGAGCTAAAGGGCACTACTCTCTCTAAAACGGGTTAATAATAGTACCTCTCTCACAGGGCTATCATGGAGACCAAATGAGATAATATATGCCTCTGAACTCTACAGCTGAGAGAGAGTTCAGAGGCCATCAAATCCAACCTCTTTTTACAGATGGGGAAATTGAGGGACATGGTTAACACATGGTAGACCACACAGAGAGTATGCGTCACAGGCATGAATGGACCCCATTCCTCTGACTCCAGAGCTTTTCAACTGTGCTACACTGACTCCCACTGGAAGTCAGCATACTTCCCATAATCCCTTTCTGGATTAATCACTGACAGCTTCTGACACATTGGTAGAGGTTTTATTGAAGTCCAACGAATTCATAGATAAATAGTGTGGTATAATAGATTGAAGGCTGGCCTTAGAGTCAGAAAGAATTAGGTTCAAGTCAGTCCATCAACAAACATTTATGCCTACTATGTGCTAAGTACTAGGGATACAAAAAGAGGCAAAGAGTCCCTTACCTCAAGGAGCTCACAGTCTCATGGGGGAGACAACACGCAAACAAATAAATACAAACAAGCTATGTACAGGATAAACGGGAAATAAATAACACAAGTGTTCTAGAATTAAACTTCCTGTAAAAGATGGGATTTTAGTAAGGACTTAATGTAAGCCATGCAGATCAGTAAGTGCAACCAAGGGAAACCTTCCAGACATGGAAGACAGCAAGAGAAAGTGCCCAGAGCTGAGAGGTGAATTATCTTGTTCATGGAACAGCTAAGAGGTCAATGTCACTGGATCAAGCAATAGATGGTGAAGAGCAGTATAGGAGCAGCTAGGTTATGAAGGGCTTTGAATTCCAAACACAGCATTTATATTCATCCCTGGAGGCAGTAGGGAACCTCGAGTTTTTTGAATAGGGCAGCAACGTGATTGGAATGGGATGCGTGTGAGATGATGAGGGCTTACTTTAGAGTGGTAGTAGCATCGGGGGAGAGAAGGGGGCATATTTGAGAAATATTACAAGGCCTTGACCACAGATTGGATGGGGGGGGAGGTGAGAGAGAGTGAAGAATCCAAGGTGACACTTGGGTTGTGAACCTGAGGAACTATGAGGAACAGAGGGGTGTTTAGGGAGAAAGATAATGAGTTCTGTTTTTGATATGTTGAGCTTAAGGTGTCTATTTTAAGGTATCTTGGAACATTTAGTTCCAAGATATGTGAAAGGCAGTTATCCTGCCTTTGGCATACTAGCTGTGTGACCCTGGGCAGGTCATTTAACCTCTCAGTGCTGGCCTTACCCCACCCACAACTCTCTAAGTCAAGTACTCAGTAGTGGAGGGAGTTTTTGTATCTCTGCCCTGGAAATTTCCACCAGTAAAATCATAGGTCTGGACCAAAAGAGGGAGAAAAGTACATCAGAAAGGCAGTGTAGCAAAGAGAACAGAAGGCAGGCCTCAGAAAAACCTAGGACTAAGTTCTGTCTCATGATGTACACCACCTGTATGGCCCTGAACCAGTTTTCCAGCGATCTACTAAGACCAGAAGTTACAGATGAGTTGCTGATCTTCATTGGTGGGGGCAGGTTCCCCATATTAATGGAGAAATATATATGTATATTATGTATATACATGTATGTAGACATATATACACATACAGATGAGTATGCAAGCATTCATACATATATATGGCACATATATCTATATATAACATTTTTCTTAGTATAATGCTTACTATGTGCCAGGCACTGTGCTAAGTGCTTTACAATGTTTCTCTCATTTGGTCCTCACAACCCTAATTTTGCAAATGAGAAAACAGGCAAACAGACATCAAGCGACTTGCTCAGGATCACACAACTAGTAAGTGTCTAAGGCTGGATTTGAACTCGGTTATTCCTGACTCCAGGCCCAGGACTCTATATAATGTACAGCTGCATTAAATTCCAGACTTCATTGCCTACTATAGATATGAGCCCTGCATTGAAGTATGGGAGGTATTTTACTCATAGATCATGTATCATTTCTCTTTTAGCTACAAGGGATCTTAAAAGGCCATCTTGCCTTCAGGCAGATGTGGAGTTATGCTATGTAAGGTAACTAAGGCCCAGAGAAATTAAATTACCCAAGGTAACACTGATGTCTTTGATACAGGATCAGCCATCTACTATCCACTTAATGTATTTCTCACTATATCCTGCACATAGCTTGTCTGAACATGTTCGTTGGCTTGTTATCTTCTCATGAGATTGTGAGCACCTTGAGACCAAGAAGTCTTTTGCCTCTTTTTGTATCTCCAGTGCCTGGCACATAGTATGTGCTTAATAAATGCTTAATGACCGACTCACTGGTAATACAAAGGGATTACAAGTTCCCACCTTCTTTATGAAGTGAAGATTTCCCTTGAGATCTCATCAAAGGTCTTAGATTCAGGAAAAGAGATGCAAGGAAAGGAAACGCTATTTGAATTGTCAGTTGGGACCTCCATGTGTTGGGGTCATATACTAAAATCACTTGGTCCAACAGAATTGTCTGTACTCGAGTACTCTAGCTCTGTACTGTTACATTTTTATCAGCGACTCGGATGAAGGCATAGACAGTCTTCTTGTGAAATCTATAGCTAGCAGGAACCTAGGTTGAGTAGCTAACACAAGAATAGGAAATGTCATGCCCTCTAGGACAAGATTAACACAGATTTTCATAGGCCCAATCTAATCAAATGAAACTTAATGGGTATAAATGTAAAGTCTTATGCTGGACTCAAAAAGTCAACTGTTCATGGATAGAATGGGGGTGGAGTTAAACTACAGTTCAAATGAACATTTGTAAAGGACTGAAAAGAATATCTGTTCATCAAAGAAGATAACGTAAATTATTTCCTTTGTAATGTACTGTAGAAATGTGAGTTATTGCACATGTACCTGGACTACTAAACTTATTTTGAAAATAAATGATGTGAGAGGAAGACTTCAGTTAGACATGAGGAAAAGCTTCCTAACCATTACTACCATCCTAAAGTGGGATGAGCTGCCTTGAGAGGTAGTGAGCTTCTTACTTTGGTTAGCCCAGGCTCCTGCTCTGATACAAATCTAACCAAAGGACCTAAAGGGTTCCATCTAACTCTGAGATTTTAAGCAGGAAGATGTTCATTATACCATTGCCTGATAAGTGATAGGAACCCCCTGTGTTGAGTATGATGTGGTGTATATGTAGGAATATAGTGCAGCTAGTGGCTCGGTGAATGGAGTAGCGGTCCCAGAAGTCAGGAAAATGAGTTTTCCTGAGTTCAAATCTGGCCTCAGACACTTACTAGTTGTGTGACCCTGAGCCAGCCCCTTAACCCTGTTTGCCTCAGCTTCCTCATCTGTAAAATAAGCTAGAGAAAGAAAACGCAAACCACTCCAGTATCTTTGCCAAGAAAACCCCAAATGGGGTCACGAAGAGTCAGACACGACTGAAACAACTGAAGAACAACAAAAATCACTAGGCGGCTAGCGGCCCATTAGATAGAGTGCTGGGCCAAGAGTCGGGAAGACTCAGTCTTCTTGAGTTCAAATCCAGACTGAGACACTTGCTAGCTGTGTGACCCTGAGCAAGTCTCTTAGCCCTGTTTGCCTCAATTTCCTAACCTGTAAAATGAGCCGGAGAAGAAAATGGCAAAGCACTCCAATGTCTTTGCCAAGAAAACCCTCAAATAGGGTCAACAAAGAGTTGGACACTACTGAAACGATTAAACAGCGATATGTATGAATACTAATCCATTGGCATTCTTAAGGTGAGACGCAGACCTTCCTGAATCCGAGGCTTACATTCTTTCTACTACACCACAGTGCCTGTGTCCAGCCTCAAACGTGTACTAGCTATGTGACTCTGAGAAAATCACTTACTCTCTCTGTTCCCATAAAAGTTACATAGAAGGAGCATTGGCAGAGGACGTTATTCACGGGGCTCCTTAACACCGATAAAATCACAAACCTAAAACAAACCAAAAACTTCAAAGTCTGGAATATCGATTTTTATACTTAAGTGTAAGGACACAACTCAAGAAACATAACAGTGGAAGCAACTGTTTTCTTATAACTGGGAACCTGAAAAATAACGTAGTCATTTCTACTCACCATGGTGCTCTTGAAGATTTGATTCTGTGGACAATTGTGGGATACAAGTAGTGAACCCCTGGAAAAATATGTTCTTTTTGCACAAGGAGACCAAATTATTCCCCCAAATTCAATCTCAGGGAAAAAGCACATCTGTCATTGACTGTCATACTGAACTACCTCAGCCAAACAAAAGGCATAACACTGGAAGCTCCCACCTACGTGAATCTTGGATGCAAGTTTTCTTGGGTAGAAATAATACAGCAAAGTGAAATAAACTGGTAGGTTGGTGAAATCTGAATTGAATAACAGTTACCACTTAAATTTCCAACACCTGGGTTGTGCAGTACATAGAGTGCCTCATTTGGAGTCAAGAAGACCCAAGGTCAAATCCAGCCTCAGACACTTAATAGTTGTGTGAACCCGGGCTCTGTTTGCCTCAGTTTCTTCATCTGCAAAATGGGGGTAATAATGGTACCTACCCCCCAGGATTGTTGTGAAGATAAAATGAGATGATATTTGTAAAAACTCTCAGCTCAGCGGTTAACACATAGTCAACTGCTATATCTTTGTTGTTGGGTCATTTCGGTCTCATCGAATTCTTCATGACCCCATTTGGGGTTTTCTTGGCAAAGATACTACAGTAGTTTGCCATTTCCTTCTCCAGCTTATTGGACAGATGATGAAACGGAAGGGTTATTAAGTGACTTGCCCAGGGTCACACCACTAGTAAGTGTCTGAGGCCAGCTTTGAACTCAGGAAGATGAGTCTTCCCAACTCCAGGGCTGGTGCTCTATTCATATAACCTCAGTGATTTATGTCATTGTTCAATTGTTCCAGCTGTGTTTGACTCTACATACTCCCATTTGGGGGGTTTCTTGGCAAAGATACTGGAGTGGTTTGCCATTTCCTTCTCCAGGGGAGTAAGGCAATTAGAGGTTAAGTGACTTACCCAGGGTCACCTAGCTAGTGAGTGTCCGAGGCTGGACCGGAACTCAGGAAGATGCATCTTGCCTGAACACTATATACGTGTTAACTATTGTTAGAATTATCATCATCATCATCTCAAATCCTGCTCCCCAGGTACCATCTATGTGACACTGGGCAAGTCAGCTATCTTTTCTCAGTCTCTGAATCCTTGTCTGCAAAATGGGGGTAATAGTAGCTCATATACCTCACAGGGTTGTTGTGACAGCAGAAAGAAAGTGCTTTGTAAACCTGAGAACACCATAGGAATGTTAGCTATTATGGTTCCACTTAGGCTCTGCTGCTTCCAGAGTACTGGTTTATATTTATATTGAGATGAATTTTTCACACTAAAAGATGTGAATAGAAGAATTTAGATCATGTCCCAAGTGACAGGAAATGTACAGCTTATCAATAACAACTTCCTCCCAGTCCCATATTACAGAGGATTTATTTATATTTAGGTTTTTGACTAAAATAGTGCATTCTATCTTAGTCAAGGACTTTTTCCCCCATTCTCCTAAAATTACATCAGTACATTAAGGACCTGGGACTTCATCAGTGTGTGGGTCTTTTTTCCACTGATACAGATTATAATAACTAGCAGTTACACAGAGCTTTGGGCAGCTCGGTGGTGCAGTGGACAGACATTTCACCCTGGTTGTCTCAGTTTCCTCGTCTGTAAAATGAGCTGGAGAAGGAAATGGCAAACCACTCCAGTATCTTTGCCAAGAAAACCCCAAATGGGGTCACGAAGAGTTAGACAAAACTAGAAAACGGCTGAACAACAACACATAGAGTCGTAGGGTTTGTGAAGTGTTCTATATATGTTTCAATTCTCACAACAGCCCTCTCATTTCGTAGGTGAGGAAACTAAAGCTGAGCAGGGTAACTGACTTGCCCTAGGTCAAAGGACTAATAAGTGTCTGAGGCACAATGTGAACTCAGTTCTCCTTGACTCTAAGTCCAATACTATCTACTTTCACCAAAAACTAACATCATATGGTGACCTGGCTCCCACCAATGAGTGTATCTGAGTCTAGCTAGGTTAATCCCTAAATGGCAAAATAGTTCATTACTAGGCCAGTATTTGATGCCTTTCCAACCCAGCAGGACATGCCTGAGGCTCTACTCTAATAATTCGGCCTTTAAGAATCCAGGGTCACCTCCACCAATCTATCAATAAGCATCTATTCCACACTGAGTTAGCAGAGGGAGGCTCTGATGGAAGCTTACAAATAAAAATATATCCTGATTGAATTATTTAATATTAATGATTTATGGGAAGGCATGTTATGTTCACCCACTAATATAACTTAGTTTCAAAATAAGCTTAATAGTCCAAGTTCATATGTAATAACTCATATTTCTATAGGATGTTACATAGGTCATAATTTACATTATATCATTTGATGAGTGGGAAAAAAAATTATTCTTTGGTCTTGACCACAACCCCATGAGGTAGATAATACAAAAATTGTTATCTACATTTTGAGGAAACAGACATAAAAAGGTGAAAAAACTTTCCCACTTATAAAGTGACAGTGCTGGGACCCAAGTGACATCTGAATCCTAAGGACAATGACCTTTGACTCTACCATGCTTCTTCTCTGTATACGTAGATTGTCTCACTCCAGATTAAGTTCTTTACTCTTTAGAGCATGTCCACCCTGCTGGGAAATTCACATTTGTACTTTTCACCTTTTTGTGTCTGTTTCCTCAAAATGCAGATGATAATTTTTTGTATTATCTATCTCATGGGACCAAAGAATATTTTTCCTATTCATCAAATGAGACCTTGAGTCTTTTAAATCCTCCTGCTTAAAACATTCACTCCCTTCTCTTCCTCCCCACCAGAAAAAAAGATCAGAAATATAGGTTGTTAAAAGTAGAGTTAATGAAATGTCTAAAATGTTTTGCCTGCAGCCACCAAATATCAAGGCTTCTCAACATACATTAAGATCTCGTTACTTCTAAATGCTCTAATACTTCTGTGATTTCATCAGGATTGTAACCCATCCATGCCTGTTCCTCCTGTGCAACACGTACCCATAGGTGTGGGTTCAAGTCCCACCTTTGATGCTTATTATCACCATGCCCAGGAGCAAGTCATTTTCTTTATCTGAGTCTCAGTTTCCACATCTGTAAAATGAAAGAGAGAGGGGGGTTGGACTCGATGACCTCTAATCTAGGACCTTGGGTTCTAAGAGTCTATACCAGCAGAGTATAAGCTATCTTACAGGTTCTGTTTATACATACATACTCTCTCACACACACACACACATTCTTATACATATATGTGTGTGGATATATATACATATATATATTTATATACCCACAGACATATTTATACACATATATACACACACATACACATTTCCTTCTCCTGAGAGGTACTAACTAGATTTTTTTTCCTTTATTAAGAATAACAACTGATTTATATAATGTTTTAAAGTTTGCAAAACACATCACATAGATGATCTCATCTTAACCTCAGAACAGCCCTATGAGGCATGTACTGCAAGTATTTTTATCCCCATTTTGCAGAAAGAGAAAACAGACTCAGAGAGGTCAAGCATTCAGACTTGTTCAGGGTCTCACAGCCAGCAAGTGTCTGAGGATGGATTCAAGCAATGGGCTTCCCACCTCCAAGTTCAATGTTTGATCTGATACATAATAGGGAAAGTTTCAGGTGAACCCACAGCAGCAACTCCGGCATTTGCCCGGGCTGGCATATGATGTCATCATCTTTGAATGTTGCCTTTTCTTATGGCTAACATATTAGTTATTAGTTCAACCTGTTGAGGAGGGTGGAAAGGGGTACTTTTTGATGAATAATGAAAAATCCACAGCAGTATCACTTTCATTGTAGGCAATGCTGGGTCGAAGCAATGGGGAGTCATCAAGGAAGAAGGATGAAGAAGAAGTTCAGAGCCGGCACAGATTAATCCCCCTTGGAAGAAAAATATATGAATTCTACAATGCACCTATTGTGAAGTTTTGGTTCTACACCGTAAGCATCTCTCTAATTATTTTTCCTAATCATGATAGAGTCACAAAAAAGAGTCACTGCCACTTTAAAGGAACACATGCCTCACTCTATATCATAATGCAAGGGCCAGGAATATAGGAATGAAAGCCAAGACTGAAGTTTTTAACTCCTTTCCAAAGGCTGAATGCTCTTAAGAGAGATTCGCATGACTAGTTTCTTTGGTCTACGTTTCTGCAGGCTTATTATAAATGACAACTATTAAAGTAATTCAACCAGTAAGTATCAGAGCTCAGATTTGAAGCCAGGTTTCCCATGATTCCAAATTCAGTATTCTTTCAACTAGAACATGTTGCCTCCCATAGAATGCTCTCTCTTGTCAACCCCCGCCTCCAGGAACCCTTCTCTCGCCTTCCAGGCTCAGTTCGACTGCCACCTCCAATACGAGGCCTTTCCCAATTTCCTCAGTCATCAATGCTCTCTTCCTCTCCCCTACAACACAACATTACTTGTTTTTTATTTTGTCCATATCTTAACTTTAGTTCTCTCTCCATGTTGTCATGCCCTCCCATCTAAACTCATTGAGAAGGGATGTTTTCACTTTTCTTTTTGTCTCGACATCATTACTGTCTACACAGATCAGGCTTCCTTCCTTCCTGCAGATCAGGTATTTGAGGCTGGACTTTCAAGGATAGAGCACACACTAACTGTGACATTGTAAAAGGCAAAAAAGGGAAGGAGAATGAAGAAACAAAGAATTCTGATGAAGACTAGAGAGAGTGACTAAAAAATTATGATGATGATTTATGCAATGAAATGAATGGATTTAAATGTAAAAGGTCATTAAGCAAGTTAATTTGGTTATAGTGTCCAATGTTAAATTTTTGATAAAATATTGGGGTTTGGTTTGTATTTTTTAGGATGGATGGAAAATTTAGAATTTCAACAGGTAAAGAGGAGAAAGAGAAAAACTGCAGAGATGAGAAAGAAAGATAGGGTCATAAAGCCATCCATCCACTTTGGCTAGAGCACAGAGTAAATAGAGATAGTAATGTTAAGTTTTTAATAAAACATCAGGGTCTGGTTTGTTTGGGTTTTTTTAGGATGGATGGAAAGGATAGAATTTCAACAAGTACAGAGGAAGGAGGGAAAAATTACGGAGATAGGAAAGAAAGAGCCATAGAGCCAGCTATCCACTTTGGCTAGAGCACAGAGTAAACAGAGTAATAGAAGAAAAGAGCAGAAAGATAGGCTGACACCAGATCATGAAGGGCCTTGAATGCCAAGCAGTTAGAAATTTGCTATTTAACCCATCAGAAGCCATTGAAGATTTTTAATCATGACCACATCTATGAGGAAGATTAGTCTGGCAGCAGTATGAGAAAGAAAGGGGTTGAATAATAATGATAAATACATAACCAGAGAAAGAATCCAAGAAGCTTGTGGATCGTTAAAGCAAATATAACTCTGAAGTTATCAAGGCTAAGTCTAAAAAAGTCTATTTGTGATTATCTGGCATATACTTAGTAATTTCTTGGATATAGCCCTAATGCTAATGATAAAATCAACACCAACAACCTCCATTCAAGAAACTGAAATGTGGGTAGTACATATGAAGAATCAACCCCAATCTGGTATCATCAAACAATATTTCCTTTGCTCTGTAACTATTAAACATTCTGCAAGCTGATCCATCTTAAGACTGCTCATTGACAGCCCAAAATCATGACAAGTAGGGTTGTACGATATGTAATACCCAGAAAATATTTTCTATCCACCAAGCAATCAGCTGTCACTGAGAGTGCCTTCTTGATATGGGAGGAACAAAGGACTTTTTAAAAATTACTTTTCTGCTTATATCTTTCATTGCTATTTGAATCCATGTCAACAATAAAAATAAGAATAGCTCATATTTAGATATTATTTTAAAAATTAGAAAGTACTTTGTTCAAGACAACTGGTTATTTTGAGTTGGACAGTGCCAATATCATTAACCCCATTCCATACATGATGAAATCAGAGGGGTTAAATGATGACCCTGGTCACACAGCTTGTAAGCCTCAATGCCAGAACTCAAATCTAGGTCTCCTGACCCCAAGTCAAGATTCAAGAATCTAACACCACCACCCCCCACCCCAGGCAGAGAGACGATAGGCTCTCACAGGGAATCCTAATCCCACATTGGGTACTCCCTTTCTTTTCATCTCAGCCTCTTCTCTTTCTCATGTTTTCACTCTCCCTTATCTGCTTTCTAAAGATCACAGTTCTGTCTAACCAACCCCCTTCTCTCACCACCAACATACTCAGACACTCCAGCCTGGGCTGGACAGCCCCTTTCTTCCCTTTAATTCACTCAAGGAAAGAAGACTTTTTTGGGGGGTCATTATATTGGTAGCTAAGGGAAAGTAGATGAATTAAGGGAGATTTATGGAACCCAGAATTATTAATTTTCAGAATCTGAGAATCTAGCTAAAAGATATTACTTATCTGGCCAGAGAGAGCCATTCCAGGTTCCTGGGCTACATCAGAAGCTATCTAACTACTTTCTGGGTCTAGCCCTGCCATGTGGCCAACTGCCATGTTGCTTCAACATGGCCCACTTCTCCAACCCATTTCTCCTAGTTTCTTGTCCAAGTTTGGTTTTGCTTCAAAGCTGGCATCCTTTCTCCTTACCTCCCACCAATTTCTAGAGTCCCTGCTTCCAGGCACCATTAGTTCTCCACATTTTTTTTAAAGCTGGGTAAAATACCATATGGGTCCAATTAAGATTTTAAGTTCTGCTGCTAGCATCAGCAACTTCCTCAGGATCACACTAATGAGTCACAACTCATCTCCTTTCCCTGACATGTACTAGATATGTGACCATGGGCTACTTGCTTCATTTCTCATCTACGAAATGGGAATGGTTATACTCGAATTATCTATTTTTCAGAGTTACTGGGATGAAAGTACTTTTCAAACCTTAAAACACTACATAGATGTTAGCTATTATTATCATCATCATCATCATCATCATCATCATTCTCCTTTTATCCCCCACAAGAAAGTGTTCCAAGTCCTTTGGTTATCCCTTACTCTCACTACAAGATTGGTGAATCTCCCTTTCTAGACATATCTCCCTGGTGACATTCTTTTAAAAAAATTTTTTTTAGTAAAAAGTATTTATTTTTTCCAATTACATATAAAGATGGTTTTCAATATTCATTTTTATAAGATTTTGAGTTTCAAATTTTTCTCCCTCCCTCCCATCCTTCCTCCCCAAGACAGCAAACAACTTGATGTAAGATTATATATGTACAATCATGTTAAACCTATTTCCACATTAGTCATGTTGTGAAAGAAGAAACAGAACAAAAGGGAAAAGCTGTGGAAAACAAAAAACAAAGTGAAAACAGTATGCTTCAGTCTGTGTTCAGACTCCATAGTTCTTTCTGTAGATGTGGACAGCATTTTCCATCATAACTTTTTGGGGATTGTCTTGGATCATTGTATTGCTGAGAAGAGCAATGATCATAATTGATCACTGCATAATGTTGCTGGTACTGTGTACAGTGTTCTCCTGGTTCTGCTCACTTCACTCAGCACCCGTTCATATAAGTCTTTCCAGGTTTTCCTGAAGTCTGCCTGCTCATCATTTCTTATAGCAAAATAGTATTCCATTACATTCACATATCACAATTTGTCCCTGATGACATTCTTTAAAAATAATAATATCAGTGTTTTGTTTATATTTTTCTAACAGCACCATCACTACCCCCCAAATCCCTAACCCCCAACCAGAGGGGTACAGTTAGATGAAGTGGATCCACATAGTAGCCATGCCTGACAAATCATTTTTCAATTATGTTTGTCTGATGATGTTCTTTGTACCACTTCTTTGCAACTCCGAATTGGTAATATGTTCCAGTCTATTCACACACCCACCATTCTTCTCTCCGTTTGCTACAACTAATTGATAATTTTCATTCTTTAGGAATTATTGTATTCCAAGAATGTATACAAGAAAGTTCACTTAAATGAAGAATGGCTTTGCAATACAGCCAGCAATAAATTAATCCACAAACATTTATTAAGTACTTATTGTGTGTCAGGCCATACTAAAACCTGGAAATATAAGGGGGGGATTAATGGTCCTCAAGAAGCTAACATTCTAATGAAAGAGACCATATCAATAGAAAGAGAGAAATAAGGAGAGGGAGAGAGAGGGAAAGAAGGAGGGAAGGAGGGAGAGAGGGAGAGGGAGAGAGAGAGAGAGAGAGAGAGAGAGAGAGAGAGAGAGAGAGAGAGAGAGAGAGAGAGAGAGAGAGATACAAGATACATTCAGAGTAGATGGAAGGTATTCATATCTAGGGAAATTGGCAAAGGTCTCCTACAGAAGGTAGTGTTTGCCTGCAAGAGGAAAGGCAGGGAAACTAAGCTGCAGAAAGTAAGGAAGGAAAACCTTCCAGGCATGGGGAACAGCCACTGAAAAGTAATAGAAAGAGGAGAAACGCTTTATGTGAAGAACAGCAAGTAAAGCAGTGTAATTGGACTATAGAGTTTATGGAAGAAGAGTCCAGGCAGAGTATGGAAAGTTACTAAATATGAAGAAACAATAGATTGAAAACAATTCAAATTTCTTGAAACTTAATGTAAAAAATAAGTGGGGAAAATGGCCACAAAATAACCAAAAACACATGAAGTCCTTTCATTAATCTGGTATAAATTTATAAAAGGCATGTTCTTGAAATGCTTTAGAAAACAATTTCTGCTCACTTTTCCTGGATTAAATACATTGTAGAACAATGCAATGGTATCATGTCATTTTTAGATTCTTCTGTTTATACAGTATTTAGAACATAAGGGAAATTTGGAAGCATAAAAGGGAAATTGGAAGCAGTAGCAAGAACGTGACATATATTTTTCAGATAGTGTGTTCCCTTATCTCATCATCCCCAAAGCTATCATTTTTTCCCCTTTAGTTGCACAGTCTATGTCTCCTTCATGTCACTGATAAATAGATCAAGCTAAGAACCAAAAAACAGGACAGTGCTTTCTGTACTATAAAAATGGCCTAATCAGACAAAAAGGAAAACTTCAACCTCTTGCGTTTACTATACAATATGAAGGTGGCCCTTAGAGTGGTGAGACCAGCTAGGGTGCCTGCTATATGGCTGGCTAGATGGTCTACAAAACATTGTAGAGACCAGATGTTTCTTATAGGCTCATTCAAGTAAGGTGCAATGAGACACACAACTGTGTGTGTTAAGGTGTCAGGGGAGGGTAGATTGGGGTTGAAAAAAAATTATTTTGGTCCTTTTAATCAACGCAAGTGACTTGCACCTAAATTAGGGAATAGATGAAGAATATCTTATTTTATTGTTCTGTTCTCTTTGTGAACCTCTCAGAAATGTGCCTATTACTTTTTTTAAGACTCTGGAAAGTACAATGTGTCTTATATTTTTTTGTTAGGGAGGGACAAAATTGCCCCCCAAAATGCATAACCTCTCTGCTCCTTGTTACCAAGTTGGATGTAGAAGCCAGTTAGATATCTTTTCAGTTCCAAGAGGAAAAGAGGCACAAATCCATTTGGCTGCTCTATTAGCCTTTCTCCTGAACTGAGCCAATTTGCCTGTATTTAGCTGGGAAGGGTCCAGACTCAAAGCTGGAAGTGACACCAGGACACAGGGCCACACATTCTGTGTTTCCATTTTCTATGACAAATGGTTTCCTTTCACTGACAAACAAAATTTATATCTTTCCTCTGACTAGTGGAAAAGGGAGCCAGAGTGGGACTGGTAGCTGGCAAAAATCCTGGCCCAAAGAGACCCAAATTCTAGGTAGTTTTATTATGACCTTGACATTGCATACCTGATAGTTTCAGAGTTGTACATGTGACAGGAGAAAGTAAAACCAAAAACACAAATGAAAGAAAACCTCTACATGACTCCTGCTGACTTTAGTGAGAGCCATATGTTCATATCGCTGTTCACTACGTTCAGATTTTGCTTACAACTTTTAGAAGACCTACAGATACTGTTCAGGAAGGGAGAGGGAATCAGTAATTAAAACACATAAGATCAGAGTAAACCTCCATGAAGCCCCCACAAAACTGACTGTTTCTGAGACAGAATTTTTCCAAGACAGTGAAAGCTCAAAGTGGGAAGAATCCTGGCTCTGGAATCACAAGTAAAGTACAAATGATGCTTAAAATACTTACTAGGTATGTGACCCTGGCTACTTAAACCACCTGGGTATCGGTTGTCTCATTTATAAAATTAGGGGGGCACTAGATGGCCTCTGAGTTTTCTTTTAGATCTAAGATTATAATAGTGAAAGCAAGTCCAAAACTGAAATAAAATTGGGGATAGAAAAGAGGTTAAAGGATGGTAGTGAAGGGGGCTGGGAGATGTGGCTTATGGTATCCAATGATTGAGAGGTTGTGCTATTGTATAAGATGAGCCAGGGAAGTCAAATAGTCTTCAGAAATAAAAGAATCCCAAGAAGATCAATTGAACCTAAGGATAAAGAGAGGCAAGTTTAAGATTGGGGAGGGAAAATAATGTCTACACTGACATTTTGAGGTAGGATGGTTAAATGATAAATCGAGAGAATTAGAAATAAGACTAGATTAGCATGAAAATAATGGTGGTTAGCCCAACAAAGAGAAAGAAATCAATGGTAAAGAACCACTAAGAAAATGTCTCATCAGGCATGATGAGGGCTGAGTTTAATTTAGGGATTTCTTCCAATCTAATCCAATAATTCAATTAAATATGCATTTATTTAGCACATATATGCCAAGCACTATGCTAGGCACTGGGATACAAAGGCAAAAATGAAACACTCCCTTATTTTCAGGTAGCTTATACTCTTTTAAAAAAAAGTGTATTTGAATCACCTTCATTTCCCCCAAAAGACTCCTGGCCAAAAGGGAGAATGGCTCCATCATCCTATAATCATAGATCATAGAGCTAGAAGGGACCTCAGAAGCCAATCTAGTCCAATTCCCTCATTTTATAAACAAACTGAGACCCAGAAAGTTTAAGTGACTTACCTAAGGTAATACAGATAGTACAAGAGGCAGGATTCGATTCAAGGTCCTGTGGCCCCACTCAAATCCACTTCTTTTTCCACTGTACTGTGATGCTTCCTCACAAAATAAATACAAAGTGACTGAAATAAGGACTTAAGCAAGCACTTAATTTCTTAAGTGCCTACTATGTGTGAGAGACAGTACTAGTTGTTGGGCATATAAGGACCAAAAGTTTTAAAAACTCATACCACTGTGTGCATAAGAGAAAATTCCATACATTCCCTCTGAATAGTCTGCTAGGGGCAAGGTAAGTATATACCAAGAAAAAAAAAAAACAACTCATGGTCCAATTATCCCACCAAGTCACTCAAAGCCCTCAACAGTTTCAATGAAGATTCTTTATCTTCCTTTGCTGGAGACACATCAGGATAGACCTAGACATACATCAGTCCGGAGACATCTCTTCTTGTGGCATCAGTCCAGAATAATGTTCTCATGTGGAACATGACTATTGGATGCAACTATAACACCAGCACTCTGAGGATCCCTGTTCCATGATCTTAATTCAAGTTTGACATTGGGAGGAAAAAAGGTATTGACGAGGTAACAAAAGGAGGTTTACTTTGCCCTAAAAGAGCAAGGAAATAAAACAGGGATACAGTGGATATACTAAGCTTCTCTGAACACAGCCTCAGTTTCCATAAGGAAATGTGTCTAGTCAAAAGGGCAGAATAGAGTAAAGGACATGAGGATTCCTATAGTCTCATGTACCCAATGAGTCTGAGAAGTCACAACTCCACCTGGCTGGGATTTTTATGTGTTTGATGACCAGGAAGGTACATCAAGGAAGTCAGGGCCAATCAGATGCTGGGGCAGCTTTGTCTCCTTTTAGGGAAGACTAATACCTAAGGATTATGGAAGAAGGAGGAGCCTGGGTCTCCCCATGTGGGGAGTGGAGCAGAAAGGAGAAGATGCATCAAGTAAATTATAGTAAGTATTAGTCCTATCACATGGAAGGTAGCCTGATAAGTAGAAAAGGGGTAAACTCACCCAAGAACACCCAGGGGACAAACCAATTAGGAGGTCATCCTATATCAGAATGAGTCTATTTAGTTTTCAGCTTTTAGGACTTGTTTAGGATAGTTATCCAGCTGACATTTCAGAATTTTAAAGAAGAGTTTCTTATTGATTTTTCAAAATATGATATTGACAATAAAATCATAAGAATTTAACTCGGGATTCTTTATTGTTTGTTCACTGCCTGTACTAATCACTTAGCAGTTTTTCAGTTCATCCTGTCAAGACGCTGGAATTCTCTCAGCTTAAAAAGTCATTGATTCAATGATTCTGATTCTACGTCATCCATTTCCACCCATATACTTTCTAGAGTCTGGTTGCCCTATATCAGAAGTCTGCACAAGAATGAGGTATGCTCCTCTTTGTTAATGGACAGAGAAACTGTCTTTTATTTCCTTACAGCTGGCATACATTGGGTACCTGATGCTGTTCAACTACATCGTGTTGGTGAAGATGGAACGCTGGCCTTCCACCCAGGAATGGATAGTCATTTCCTATATATTCACATTGGGAATAGAGAAGATGAGAGAGGTAACTGCATTCCTACAAGAGAACCTGGGAGAAAGAAAATGGCGGGGGGGGGGGGGCTTTTAGTTTTATTTATGACTATCCTAGGGTACCTGGGATTCAAATTTAACAAGAAACCACTTTTCTTAATGCTGCCCTAGAAGTACTTGAATTTCTACCAGAGCTCCCATTTCTTTCTCATTGACAGCTCTATGGATATGTTTATAGCATTGACATCCCATGATACCCTGGGTCTTTGCTGTTTGTTTTCAACCAACACAGTTCACATTCCCCAGAAAGCCCTGCAAACAAGTATCTCTTTCCTTGTTAGATAGAACATTTACTCTACAACAGCTGTTAGATCTTTTCTTGTCCTTTTATACAATTGTCTACATTCCGAGCCTGCCCTCAAAATGGGGTTCTTTGACCATTTCTTAGAAGCAGTTGTTCTTATGCAAATGGATTTCAGTATCCCATTTCCAATCTCTGGTCTTATCTATGTGACTTTGAACAAGCCATTAAACATCCTTGACCCTCAGTTTCCTCATCTATAAAAATGAGGTGGATGGACTAGATAGCCTCTGGGATCCCTTCCAGCTCTAGGATCCTAAGCTTTCTAAAGGAACTACTTTCTAAATTCTACTCTGTCTTCCTCTTCCTTCTAGCTTTTTAATGAGTACTTCCCCATTCCTTTGACTCTTTCTTTAAGAAATGTAATCATGTCAGCATTGCCATTGCTTCTGGAAAAGGTATCTCAATTGTCTGCCCTAGCTCCACTCACCAACTTTGTGACTTCTCAAGACCGTAATTCCCTTCCCAGGCCACCACTCCTCTATATGTTTTGTCTCAATCATTAGAATGCAAACTCCTTGAGGACAGGCACTGTGTTACTTTCGTATCTGTATCCCCAGCACCTAGCACAATTCTTGGCACCATAATAAATTCTTGATAAATACTTTTCATTCATTCTTCTTCATCCTTACTCCCTTCCGCCTTTTAAAATAAAAGACCATACAACATCTATAATCTACTATGTAACTTACTCATTGTAAACGGAGGGAGTTGGATTAGATGACTATCAAGGTTCCTTCCATCTCTAAAGTTATAATGTTATAACATCCAGATCATTCATTTTAAGCAAATTTCCCTGGAACACAAGAGGTCCCGATTCCAAAAGGTGCCAGGAGCCAATGTTGTAGATATCCACGGCCACAAGAGGGCTCTGCAGGCTGCTTCCCAATGCCAGCAGGCCAATCTCAAAAATTCTTCCATTCCAAAGAGGGGGAAAAAATACAAAGGAAACTGAGCTTGGGCAGAGCTTGTCATGAACCTGCCACACCTTCCCTGCTACAAGGCTGAAACATTCAGAATGAGCAGACTTTTCTGGAAGGATGTCAGGTCCACTTAGCTTCTAAAAGCCCCTCTCAGGTGTCACTGTCACAGAGATATGATGATAAATGGTCTAATGGATGGGGAAGCTCATTGAGCTCTTTGGAAGAAAGGTTCTCTCTAAATCCAAAGTATTATCACCATGATCACCACTGCCATCACCGTCCATCATTATTGCTAAAATTGGCCCAGGGGCTCTTATACTTTTCCTGCTTTTCAACTGAGAGCCATAAGATCTACTGTTTGTTCTCCCAAAGGGAAGATACAAAATCCATCTATTTGTCTAGATGACACTATTGTTATTAATAATAGCATTAATGATCATTGACATTCATTGAATGCCTTACCTATGTTATTTCCTTTGAGCCCTGTTAGGTAGGTGCTACAAGGTGTTTTTACCCCATCTTATGAACTGAAGTTCCCAAAGATTTAGTGACTTGCTTACAGTCACATAACTAGTAAGTGTTTTATGGGGGATATGAGCCTAGGTTTGGTTTTTTTTGGTCCTAAATCCAATATCTTATCTGCCATGCTATGAAACATGCCCTCTTTTAGTAGCATTAAGAACACATCAATAGCCATCTCAAGTTGGCACTCAGAAGCCATGGCAAGTCACGATCTGTAAAACGGGAACAGGAATATGTATTTCTTACTGACCTCTCTAGGACTGGTGTAGCTACTTTGTGTAAAAACATCCTTAGAGCAGTTTGAGCATCTCAGAAATAGGGGATTATCATCATCCAAATACTTCCACCTAGGTTTCCATCCATGGGTCACTCAGACAACAGCAGCTTTGTGGATTTCCCATCCACGAACTATACAAATAAGATATTTGCCACATAGAGAGTTGGGAATTTATAATATTCTGAGAACCAAAGCATGATGACTCTGTCAAAAGTTCTCTGGACATCAATCAGTTGCCGGCTCACTTGCAATTTTATTACCAAACAAACTTTACTTCCTTCCAATAGGAAAAAATTAGGGAAAGAGTCCGGCACAATGTAGGTGATATTGCTCTAGATGTTAGAATGGGAGAGAGAAAGCAAGCAAGATAGACCTATGGCTTACTCTACTTCCTCCCAACAGGAAGAAATTAAGCCCAGATTCCAATACAATGTAGATGGAATTGTTCCAGTTACTAGAATAGAGAAGAAAAAGGAAGCAGGATAGACCCTATGGTTTACTCTTACTTCCTCCCAATAGGAAGAAATTAAGGCAAGATTCCAATAGAATGAAGATGAAATGTTCCAGTTACTAGAATGAGAGAGAAAAAGCAAGCAAGATAGACCTATGGCTTACTCTACTTCCTCCCAACAGGAAGAAATTAAGCCCAGATTCCGATACAATGTAGATGGAATTGTTCCAGTTACTAGAATAGGGAAGAAAAAGGAAGCAGGATAGACCCTATGGTTTACTCTTGGAAAGGATGTAGCTGACAGAATACCAAGGATTTTAAGATCTGTGTATATATTTCACCTCAAGCTGTACAGGAAACAGTCGGTCAATAAGTATTTTTAAACACTTTGTGCCAGACATAGTGCTAAGCACTGGGGACACAAAGAAAAACAAAATTACAGTCCCTTCCATGAAGGAGTTCATGTTCCAAAGGGAAACACAACATACAAAAAATTGTATATACAGGACATATACAGTGAAAGTGAAAGTTAACCCACAAAAGGATTCAGGAACCCAATTCTTAAATTTGTATGTGAAAAATTGGGAAATGAAAAGGGCAGACATAATGATAGCTCGAATTTCTTCAGTGCGTAATGATTCTAAAAGTGTTTTCCTTACAACAAGATGAAGTAGGGGGAAAAAAGTAGTACTTCTATTTTACAAATGGGGAAACAAATTCATAGAAGTTTAGTGACTTGCCCAAGGTCACCCAGCAATTAAGTGACAGCACCTAGGCTAAAGTTCTAATCTTCTCACTCCAAGTCCAGGGGGTGTTTCCTCTATGCTAAAGTGCTTTTCATAAGAGTTCTTCCTCCAAATGCAGCATCAGTGAGAGTGCCTAACAATATCTTTCAGAGCAAGGATCTGACCCTTTCTTCTGAGATCTAGGACTTCTAATGATACAGCACTATCACATATCCTGAGTTTCTGACACTTAAGTCCACAAGAAAGACACACATCTATGATTGTGAGTCACAAGTCCCAGTGTCCTCAGTACACATATATATCTGTGTTCAAAACCAGGATCTCAAAGACAGACAAATATTTATAATCTTGCAATGGTTTCACTCATGTCTTTATCAGTGAAGTTTTTCTGACTTAACATGCTTCCCTCCCCATTCCCTGTACTGATACTTCTGTGTGGAGTTGCCCAGGCAGAAAATAGTGAGTGAATTTTATATGCCCTGCTCTTGAGAGTATTAGGAAGACTGAGAGTGTTGGGCATAACAACAAGGTAAGGTTGAACCTAAGCCAGCCCCCCACTTTTCACAGCACAGATGTCCCTAGTGGAGGTATAACAAGGATGGCAGTCTGGCTAATTGTTTCTTATAAAAGGAAGAAACCCTAACGAGATCAATCTGGCGCTTCATGTAACTAAACCATCTCGAGATTTTCATCCAAGATAATATGATAATATATATGTATATTATATATATATTATATATATACATACATGCATAGTACATACATACATATATACATTATATATACATATATGTATGTATATGTGTGTGTGCGCACTTTAAGGTTTGCAAGGCACTTCACGTATGTCATCTATCTCATGAACCTTTGTAGATTCTAATTCAGAAAGTATTCACACTAGCTCTATTCTGGGTACTATGCTAGGCATTAGTGATACAAGGACAAGGAATGAAATGATCACTAGTTGCCATGAGTTTAAATTCAAATGGGGTTTAGATAGATGTATGTCTATTCAACACATAGGTGGAAGCTTCCTACAAATGACTTACAAAAATAGGGAGAAATTGAAACTAATCTCTCTCTCCTCTTCTTGTCCTTCAGATTTTGATGTCAGAGCCCGGGAAGCTGTTACAAAAGGTGAAAGTATGGCTTCAAGAGTACTGGAATGTCACAGATCTCATAGCCATCCTCCTGTTTTCTGTTGGGATGATCCTTCGTCTACAAGATCAGCCATTCCGAAGTGATGGGAGGGTCATATACTGTGTTAACATTATTTACTGGTATATCCGCTTGTTAGACATTTTCGGCGTGAACAAATACTTGGGCCCTTACGTTATGATGATTGGGAAAATGGTAAGGAAGAGTTCTGGTTTTCTGTTGGGTACTCAAAGGGGAGGAGTGATAACAGAAAAAGAATGAGGATTAGCTGGATCTGTTGGAATGCACAGGCCCAATGGCAGACATTTATGTCTCCCATCCAAGGACCAATCTAGCTAAGTGGAGAGAGGTTCATCACCAGAAGGCTGACCACCAGGTGATGATTATTTTTGGCCACAGCTTATGACATCATCTACAAAGGATGCCATCTGCATCAGTGGAGGGAGTACCCACCCCGATAAAATCATGGATCCTTGAAGTCCTAAGGTAAGTTGGCAGGGCATAAAATAGACTTGGCCATGATTTTCCTGGTCTCCATCCCTCAAGGTCACAGAATCATAGAATTTTAGAGCTCAAACATAGACAATCTAACCCAACCTCCTTTAAATTGCTTCAGAATTTAAACTTAGCCACACAAATAGATAGAGACTAATTCTTCCAATGAGGGAAGAAGTCGCTGCTCCAAAAACTCTTAATGAACTTAATTTTCTCTGTGTGTTCTAGAGGCCAATGAGGGGAGAAAAGACTTTCTCAAAGATAGCTAGTAGCTAGAGCCACCTATAATCAAAGATCTAGAAGAGACCATCATTTCTAACCTCCTCATTTTACAGATGAGGAAACCAAGGCTCAAGCAGGTTAAGTGACTCGCCCAAGGTCACACAGGAAATGTCAGTGACAGAATTTGTCTCCAGAGTCATAATATCCATACTAGTCCTACTACTTTCTGCCATACTGCCCTTACTCTCTCATCTCTGTGGCCTCCGGAAGGGGGATTTGGGGGAAGTGTGCCAGAGGCACTAAGGCCCCTCTCCGGTAGAGGAATGCTCACCTACAGCTTTTGGCTTTACCCCTGGCACTCCTTGGTCACCCATCTGGGCCGCGCAGCCAGCATATCACTCTAGAATAGCAGCATCATTCTACCTGTACAAAGCTGAGGCAGCTAGTCATTCCCTCCTGCCTGCTTCCTCCCACAGCCACTGTGGGGAGCATCAGGGCTGCTTTTAAAGCAGCTTTTCTCTTTTCTGAACATGGCATTTAGTGTAATGAATCGCTCCCCAGCTACCTGCCTCTGTCACACTGCTGGAGCTATATTCCCTTGAATGCTCTGTGAAAAAACAGCTTGTGAACAGGCCTATGTACCACTGCCACCCCAAATGTGGAAACCTTTTCTGTGAGCAATTAGCCAAGATGTTTTAAAAATCACTCTTCACTTAAGTTTTAGTGCACATTTCTTTGCTCCTTGCCCTTGGTCAACCAAACAGTATTTATAAAACAGTTCCAAAATGATACGGTCTCTGTGTCCAGTTGTCATTCAGTTGTTTCAGTTGTGTCCGACTCTTCATGACCCCATCTGGCATTTTCTCGGCAAAGATACTGGAGTCATTTGCCATTTCCTTCTCCAGATCATTTGACAGATGAGGAAACTAAGGCAAACAGGGTTAAGTGACTTGCCCAGTGTCATGCAGTTAGTAAGTCTCTAAGGCAGAATTTGAACTCAGGAAGATGAGTCTTCCTGACTTCAGGCCCAGCAGGCTCTCCACTTCTCTGCCTAGCTGCCCTCTGTCTCCAATACCAACAATTTTCTGCAAAGAAAGTAAGAAGTCTTCTCCAAATACAAAATGTCAATTTTTTAAATTCAATTTTTATTTTATGCTTTTAAGAGGGCATCATATGAAAACCTGGTGAGCATGTTCCTATGCTCTGTGCTTTCTGGTGGTCACAGGAGCATAGATTTTAGAGTTAGAAGGGTCCTTAGAGGTCGTTGAGTCCAATTCCCTCACTTTATAGAGGAGAAAACAGGCTCAGAAAGGTGAAGTCACACAACTAATAATTATCAAAGGTGGGATTTAGACCTAATCCTTCCTGATTCCTAGTACAGCATTCTCATCTGCTGCACCGAGCTGCCATTAGCATTCTCTGTACCACCATCATCATTTGGACCCAAATACTGTTATCAACCCTAATGCCACAAATGGAGGACCTTGGCCACACTAACGCCAAATTACTTACCCATTGTAAGGTTGTACTCCATTTCAGTTTTGGAATAGAGAGGCAAGGTAGCCCACAGTGTAGCAATGGGAATACAAATATGAGGAGAAAGAAAGACAACTTTTGCCCTCAAAGAGCTTATATTCTAATGGAAACTTTGAAGCATGAGCAATGGACTTGAAGAAGACCTAGATTCAAATCCCACCTCAGACACTTAATAGTTTCATGACTTAAGATACATGACTTAGCCTCTCTGAGCCTCAGTTTCCTCATCCGTAAAGTGGAGATAACAATGGCCTCTATCCCACAGGATCCCTGTGTAAAGCACTTCATAAACATGAAAGTATTGTCTAAATCTGAGCCACAATTATCCTAGTCTAGTGCTCCTTACTCAACAACTAGCGAACCTCACCTACTGACTAAATCATCTTTGATTTTAATGATGAATTTCAGATCACAGTCAAGATCTTCTAATGCCTGAAACTGATAATAATGTTATTAGAAAGTCATAAAATTATATCCTGTTTGTTCTTCTAAAAGAATCCTTCCCTGTCCAGTTGGTTCTCCTGTCTTAAGCAGAAGTATGAGAGCCTAGTTATCTGAAATGGAAAAACCCAAATAAACTAGAGAGATAAATGACTAGAGAAATGGATAGATAGACAGATAGATGATGGAGTGTGTATTATATATATATATATATATATATATATATATAAAATATATATATGAGATAACTGTATGGGGAAATGCAGATTAACTAGATGGATATTTCAATGACGTGTACTTAAAATATATCATGTACATGTATTTTTCATACATATACAATATCTATCTAGTTCACATGGGACTTTATATATATATGTATGCATGCATATATCATTATATATCATATATAATACACATACATACTAAAGAAAGGTTGATTCATCCTTAAGCATCTTTTCAAACTACTGAAGGAGAATGCACACCAGAGCAGTTATATTATTTTTCAGCTGCACCTCGTCCATTTTTATGACATAACTACTCCCTTTGGTGGGTGACATGAAATGGCACCAATATGCTGCCCAGGCAGCAGTCCCCAGTAACATAAGCAGGGATTCACTGCATTTTCTCTCTATGGTCTGACTCCTCTGCCAGTCCAGTATCAAAAGAGGAAAGCAAATTGAATGTGCAATATTGGTTGGATTGGGAATTGCTGCTATTATATGTGGTTTCTAATGTCTTTAGCTAAATGGTTGAGTCATTCACTCAAGACAAGGAAAAAAATTAAGTCAGAAGACTGAATATACAGTTTATAGACCCTAACCAAAGATGACCAAAAGGAAGCAATTCATCAATTTGAACAAAGTGATATTGAGAACCTCTGAAGCAATGGGGAGTGTTCCTTTCAGTACTGGATTAGCAATTGTTAAGTGCCTACTGTGTGCCAGGTGAGGCAGCTGGTAGCTCAGTGGATAGAGTACTGGGCCTAGAGTCAGGAAGACCTGAATTCAAATCCAGTCCCAGATACTTCCTAGTTGTGTGACCCTGGGCAAGTCATTTAACCTCTGATTGCCTGACAAAAGGATCCATTGGAGAAGGAAATGGTAAACCACTCCAGGACCCTTGCAAAAAAATAACCCCATGGATACTTGGTCCACAGGATCACAATTAATCAAATGAACAGCAACAATAACCATAAATGTGCTAGACTAGGAATACACACACACACACACACACACACACACACACACACACACACACACAAAATGGTCCTTGCCTTCAAAGAGCTTACCTTCTATTGAGGGGTGATAATGTGTGCACAGAAAAATAAACTCTGTATGTGTGTATACATACACACATATATACACACGTACATATACACATATGTATATGTGTGTAGAAACACACATGTGTAGGTATACATATAAATGTGTATATATATGTATGTATGTATGTATGTATATGTATATATATGTGGAGAGAGAGGTCTTTTTTTTCCTATGAGATAGGTCATATGTAAGATGTGGTATGTGACAAAGCTAAGGCTTCTACTAGGCAGAAGTGAGGAGTGAGTACATTCCAGGTGTGGGGGACAGTCTGTTAAAGCTACTTTGATGGAAGATGGAATTTAATATAGAGGGAACAGCAAGTAAACAAGTTGGGATGGAATACTGATGACAAAAGTGTGTGAATGAGAGTAATATTTAATAAGCTTAGAGAAGTAGATGGGAGCTAGACTGTGAAGGGCTTTAAACACCAAACAGGAGGGTTTTTTTGTTTGTTTGCTTGTTTTGGTAGGGTCAAGAGGGAGCTACTGGGGCTTTTGGAGCAAGGGAGGGGTATGGTTAGGTATCCATGGACTGGGAATATCATTTTGGCCACTGTGTAGAGGAAAGCCTGGAGAGGAGGGAGTCCAGTTAGGAGGCTATTGCAAAAGTTCAGATTAGAATGATGAGGGGTGTCGTTGTGGTATGAGTAGAGAGTAGGGGATGGACAGGAGATATCGTAAGGATGTAGAATCAACAAGAGGTGACTGATAGGATGTGATTGGGTAAGGAAGAGGTCAAGGCTTATTCAAGGGTTGCAAATCTGGATGCCTAGAAGGTTGGTGGTGCTATCAACAGTAACAGGGTAATTAGGAAGAGGAGATAAAGGGTTCCAGGAAACAGATAGTAAATTCAGTTTTGGACATGTTGAGTTTAGAGGCCTACAGTTGGTGAGGTAGGACTGGAATTTAATAGACAAAGACTAGTTATAAAGATGAGGATGTCATCTGTATAGAAATGATGATGAAACCCACCAAGAAAGTATAGAGAAGAGGGCTCAGGACAGAGCCACAGGGCACACCATCAGTTAGGTGACTAAAAATGGAGGATGATCCAACAAAGAAGGCTTAGAAGGTGCAGACTGGAAGAGAATGAAGAAAACATTTTTTAAAAAAATCAAGAAAGAGAGAATCCAAAATGTGGTCAGCACTGTCAAATGCAACAAGGAGGTCAGAAAGGATAAAGACTGACAATAGGAAATCAGACTTGGCAACTGAGAGATCATTGTATGTTTGAAGAGGACAGTTTCAGCGGAGTAATGGTTTCCATGCATTTACTGGAATATAGATATAGATATGAATGTATGTTTGTATGTGTGTATTTATATAAATACCAGAAGAAATGCATGAAGGCTCTGTGATTTTGAACTAGTAGGGAACTCTCTCCACCAAGGCAGATCACAACTCATAGATAATTTAGTTAATACGTTCTAAGGAGTTGCCTGAGGCAGCTTGCCCAGGGTTACATAGCAAACAAATGTCAGAGGTAATATTTCAACCTAGGTCTTCCAGACTACAAGTCCAGCATTCTATAGTGTACGCCACTGCTGCCTCTCTCTTTTCCCTCTTTCCTCTCCTCCCCAGTCGACCTAGAGGTCACAGAAAATACATACCAAATGCATGCCCTCCTTTGTCTACCCACCTTTAGTCAGTCTGAACAAATAACATGAAGGACCAGTTAGAACTTTTTCAGGTGGTTGAACTCTTCATAAGTAAATGATGAAAGAGTGGTACTCAAAAGAAAAGAGAGAATATGAAAAAAAAACTTAGCCATGGATGTGCCCCCTAAAACTATCTCTACACAGTTGTTAGGCAAACTTTAAGACAGATCTGACACTATAGTGCAACAGAAGAAACAATTAATTAATTCATTACTTCCAAGAGCCATGATGCAGTATTAGAGGAAATGTCAAAGTTTCCAGAGACTCGGATGCAAATTCACACACGCGCGCGCACGCGCGCACACACACACACACACACACACACACACAGAACACCTTGACTACTATGTCAAACTAATTTTGAAATTGCCCTGAGGATTGACTTTAAACTTATCGAATATCTATGGGCACCCTCAGACCTGTTAAAGGACATTGGAAAATTGTAGTACCCGCATGCTAATGAAACAAATTAGACAGTGAAGAATTTCTTAATTCTAATTCTGTCTTAGGTTTTACTGGAAATTTTCAGTGGTAGAGCTGTTATTAGGATTTCTTTGAGTATGTAAGCTGAGGGCAAGGATTTGCCCACAGTAGGCACTTAATAAATACTGGCTGGATTAGACTCAGTTGGATTAGATGTCCTTGCCCTGCTTCACTTAATTAAGTTTGCTTCCTAAGGTGAACTATTTGATGTTAAGTTTCCAAAAACAGGTTGAAGTTGATTTAAGATATGCAAAATAGGTGATTATGTAGAGATAAAGTCAGGCATAGGCAAAAATCTAGGAGACTTAATGGGGTAAGGTTGAAAAAAAATTTATAAATTGAATCAAAACCAGGATTTATAGGATCTTACAGCAACAAGCATAATTATTATTGTTGTTGTCAATATTATAGCTAGCATTTATAAAGCTCTTTATTGTTTACAAAGCGTTGATTCTCAGAACATCCATATGAGGTCAGTGCTATTATTTATTGCCTTTGTCATAAATAAGGAAACTGAGGCTGGAAGGCATTAAGTGATTTGCCTAAGGTCATGCTATTAGTACATATGGGTGGCTGAAATTGAACCTGGATCTTCCTGACTCCAAGCCCAGCACCCTCTCCATTCCACCCCTAGACACATGGGCATGACTCTTCACAAGACACAATTTTGCTTCCTCATGACTTTCCGTCGCTTAATCCCAGAGCGGGAAGAGTGACCTAGCAATATGAAAATATGGGCCACTATAAGTAACTGGTTTATAGTAGAATGCAGCGAGATGCAGCCAGAGGAAAGTGATCCACCATGAGCATTTAAATGAATTATCCCAAGCCCATTCACCAACAGATATCTTCAGCTCCTCATAGCTTAGAGTGAACTAAAAATCTTTCCTGCTAAAATAGACTCTCAGATTTTAGCCTGAAACTTGGTAGCTCTAGATCAACATCTTAAATATTCCAACTACACCTGGGCCATTGTTCCACACTGGTTTGCCTCACTGGAAGAGAAACAATAAGATTCCTATTTTGCTCATAGATGAGGAACACATTGAGGATGCTTGCCTTTCCCAAGGCCACAAAAACAGCTGCCAATGGTCCCATCTAAGAACCTGAGATCTTGACTCCCGGTCATGTGTTGACTCCTCTATGGTGCACTACTCTCATTTCTCTTGGGTCAGACCGCATTGTACTGAAGAAAGAAAGAAAGGTCTGGAATCGGAGAAACATAGTTCAAATCCTGGCTCTATAAATTCCTACTTCTGTGACCTTGGGCTAATCACTCCTTGGTCCTTAGTTTCTTCAGCTGTAAGATGAAGGATGTTGTGCCAGCTCTAGATCTCTGATCCTAGACCTGGCTAGGACACTAAGTGGCAAATAGAGAAATTAAAAACAAGGGGGGGGGGGGGGGTTCGTTGTACATAGCTTTGTTTTCATTCATTTTAAAACTGTTGTTAAGAGCCTACATATATTTGTTTCACTAGCTCAAGTGTATTGTTATAATAGCTAGCATTTATATGGTGCTTTAAGGTTTGCAAAGAACTTTACAAACATTATCTAATTTATCCTCACAACAACCTTGGGAGGAAGGTACTATCAATATCCACATCTTACAGAGAAAACTGAAGCAGGTAGAAATTATATGTCCAAGATTATACAACTAGTAAGTGTCCAAAGAAAGATTTAACTTCACACTTTCCTGACCATAATGTTTAGCCTTTTCAATGATGTCTGACTCTTCATGATCCCACTTGGGCTTTTCTTGGCAAAGATGCTGGAGCAGTTCTCCGTTTCCTTCTCCAGCTCATTTTCACATGAACCAATTGAGGCAAACAGTCTTAAGTGACTCGCCCAGGGTCACACATCTAGTACATGTCTAAGGCTGGATTTGAACTCAGGTCTTCCTGACTCTAACCTCAATGTGCACCTAGCTGCTTGTGGCCATAGACTCCTATTCAGACTTTCCTTGTCCAGTAGCATCAGCCTATATCAGCAGCTAACCACGTGGGTTCTCTCTTGTCCTTTTCCCCCATCCCTGTCTCCTGTAGATGATAGACATGATGTACTTTGTCATCATCATGCTGGTGGTGCTGATGAGCTTTGGGGTGGCTAGGCAAGCCATCCTCTTCCCCAATGAGGAGCCTTCGTGGAAACTGGCCAAGAATATCTTCTACATGCCCTACTGGATGATTTATGGGGAAGTGTTTGCGGACCAGATAGACCGTAAGCAAGTTTATGATTCTCATACAACAAAGTCAGGTATTTAACTTCAATCCGGTGATGTCTTTTCCAAGATCGTTTGTTTGTTCTCAATAAATGGCTCAAGAGAGAGGACTGTTTCGGAGCTTGGATTCTTGGAGGAAAATCAATCCCAGAAGGTACACAGCTAGGAGTAGTGAAACCTTCCTTGGGTACTTGTTTCCGATGGTGTCCTCTATGTGACTCGGGTCTGCCAAATTTTCTAATTTCGAAGAGATGAATTACTTAAAAAAAATTATTCTCTTTTTGGATTTTAAATCCTAGGACCATGTGTTGAATGTGTGGATATCAGGAATGTGCTATGCTACCCCCACCCCTTCTGCCCCTTTTTAAAAAATTAAAGCCACGGATTTTATTTCAGAACAAATTCAACATGATCATAAGTATTTCAGTGTGGTAAAAGGAATCTATAGGGTGTTTTCCATATACTGAAATCAGTTGCCCAATTTCTCTCCCTAAATATCTTAAATGATGTGCTCCTATAAACTCACTGGAGTCGGCAAATCCTGAGGTTTCATTTGGCTGGGAGTATGGAAAATGCCTTAGGTTATAAATCTGAGTTGCATGCTACTGTATGCCAGGGGTAAAAAGCAGCTATACCCTGAAATGATGCCACGTGAGAAGCAAAACACAGCAGGACCTAGCCACATAAGGCCCTAATATATGCTGATTTCCAAGGGCCCCCATCCCTCTTTAATAGTACTTGAATATGCATGTGTCCTAGAAGTCTTTTCAAGGTTTCAATTTGCAAGGAAAAAGTCAGGGAACACCGGTACCGAGAAGCATGGGAAGAAAGCATCAGGAATAAAGGCATTGCTCAGTGTGGAGGAATCAAATCCTTGGGGCAAGTTTTTCCACCTTTTCCCTGAGGAGTTTAGCTCTAGAAATAACATCCTTCCTACATTGTTGAATTAACATATTTTTAAACATTGTTGCTGGCAGGCCAGCCAAATGAGCACCGGACTATGTGCATGGATTAAGGTTACATAACCAGGTGGTGATACTTATTAAAAATTAGGAAGAAGAGAAATAGTCAGTATTCTGCCCCTTAAAGGGCTCAGACCAAGAAATCGAGTTCAAAGCTTTGAATGGTGTGATTCTATCACCACTGAGAGCAGTGAGTACATGACTGGCCTCAGACCCCATTTTTAAATCTTTTTCCTTTCATCTCCAATTCCCTTGGAGTTTGCATAAATTCTTGTCTTGGACCAAGAAATATGAAGCCGATGAGGCTTCTTGGAACAAATGTTCATTTCATGAGGATGAGCTGACTCTCCAGAGAATAATGTTAACTCTATCATTCTCTAATAGATTCTCAGGTTGGCGGCCAGTCAACAAGCATTTATTAAGCGCTTACTATATGCTGAGCACTGTGCTAAGTTGTGGGAATAAAATGAAAGGTAAAATTCATCCCCCTGCTCTCAAGGATCTCACATGCTAATGGGGGAGGTAACATATAACAACTATGTATATATAGGATGTTTACAGGGTAAATTGGAGGTAATCTCAGAGGGCCTTCCTCCCAGAGACACCAATGTGCCTTTCTAACTGTAGGACTTCCAGTAAACAGGGAAAGCCCTTCTGAAAGCCTCTTTCCACATGGTTCCTAAAAAAATCTGTTCAATGGTTAAAAACTCATCTGTTGTCTTATTTTTCCCTTGGAGAAAAAAAAAATTGAAATTGTCTCCAAGAAACTGCTTTTTCCCACGTGGTTCTATTGTTTATCTTTCTGGGTTTCCGTTCTTCCAAAATCTTTCTTTAGTTCTTGCAGGTATTAGAATATCCTATAACCATTGGAGGCAAGGGAGGGTGGGAAGGAGGGCTGGGGAAGTCCATTGGGATGTAGGTGCCTTTATGAATGGGAGTTTCTATGTCCCTCTACAAGTGGCCATTTATTGATGTTGTACTAAGGACCCAGCCTAGTGCAACAAACACCGCAGTCTGGCTGAATAACAGGATATATATTTATTTTTATTTTTATGTTTTGATGAAAGGCTGATTATAGTTTAGAACCCCAAAACCTGTCAAGATGGAAGAATTTGTTTGTTTGTTTGTGTGACTGGAGTCTGGCAAGGTGTTTCCTATACCATTAATTTTATCTCTAATACCATAGACATATGAGAATAAATTACCTCCCCTACTACTGGCATTCTGAAGAATAGTGTGAACAGTACGTTGATGAAATGACCCACTACTAGATAATAACTCCTGACACACCTCCCCCACCCCCTCTACTTACATCCTCATCTTACCCAAAGTTCAGAAATTTACTTCGTTGTATTCTTTATACTTGTTCTAAGCTAAATCAGCCACTGTTTTTCTGTCTAGAATACTCTAGAGTATTTGTCCTTTCTCAAATGTGTGTGGTACAGTATCCCCAGTCTGTTTTCCACTTGTTTGAAGATATCTGTCCCTTTAATGAATTGATTTGGAAGGCAATACGGTAGAGTGAAGGCAGTGCTAGATGTGGATTTTGTTTTAAAACCCAGCTCAGTCATTTACTTACTTCCTTTAAGACCTTGGGCAGTTTCCTTTACCTCCCTGGTCCTCAGTTTTCTTACCTGTAAAACAAAGGGTTGGTCTAGATTACCTTTAAGGTTCCTCCCAGCTCTTAATCTATGATCCTATGATTTCCACATGATTGCACAGGAGGAACTCAGTAGGAGTGGAGATCTCTCCCCCCTTCTCCCTAGACAGTCAGAAGAATATTCAGAGAGCCCCAAACAGAGAGATATTTGAGAAAGGTACAAATCAGGTTTGCTATTATAAAGTGTGTCGCCTCTTTTCTGTGCCAAATCCAGGTTGGTTTGTGAAGCATGCATTCAGGCTGATGGAATCTCGAATCAACCCGGACCCACCACCCTGCAGAGGGTCTACCCATGCTGTGAATTTGCTCTTTGTGGGGGCTTTTTCCTTTCTCTCCTAAAATGCTGCACCTCTAATACACACATCCTCCAAAGCAATTCATTTCTAACCCAATGCACGTGCTCTGTGTCTAACTTTTTTTTTTACTCCAAAATGGCTGCATCCATTTCATGTTAAAAAACACAAAACTTTTAACTGGAATGTATATGGATGTATGACAATGCACTGAGACTTGTTACTTTCAGTCTGACACCTCAGAAGTGAGGCCAGCTTTGATACCCTCACTTCTGGGAACCAGGGTTACCTATGTACAATATATCATTTTTCCAGCAGTTTGTGTTAAATGTAGTGGTCATGGATAGTATGTCAAAGAAACTAGAAAACAAGACTTACTTAATGATGCTTTCTAAATGTGCCTGAAGAAAGCTTTAAAAAAAAGGTAGGGGGGGTGGAAGCTCTCAGAATAATATGACAGAGAAAAAAGAGCCTTTTACCTCTAAGTAGTTTTTGAAGACTCAGCCAGAGGACAATAGAGAATTTTCCCAGTAGCCTGTGAGATAACTCATGCTTTTTACTCTTCCTCATGGTGGGGAGTAAGGAGGGGGAGGAGTGAAAAGGAATAGGTATGAGTTCATTACCCTGGAAATTTTAAAGTAATAGGGACATAACTGGCCTGTTTTGAGCAAATTGCTATATGCGTCCAGGTCAAATTAAGAGATGTTTTTCAAAAATGAAAATAGCATCCATGTATGAAGTCATTTGGTCTCCAGCTCATTGAAGGCACCACACCCCGCCAATATCAATTAATATGCTCTGACATAAAGATAGGTGATGTGAAAAAAATACATGTTAACTTTTCATGCCTGGACATGATCCCTTCTGAGTAAGAGGGAGAGAAACCACTCAGGGGAAAGGAACAAATGGGGAACAGTTAAGACTGGAACAATGGGCAATGTTATAGGCACCAGCCAGCGCTGTATATAAAATCAGCATTAGGTGGAATCTCATCATATCTAAAATCCTGTATTCTATTTGTTGGTGATCTGGGAGGAAACCTAGTAAATATCTTTTTAGTTAGTAACGAAATGGGAGAGGGGAGTGGACACCTGGTGACATCTTTTCTCTGAATGAAGAGGACTTCCATTTATAGGGTTACAGCCTTCCACGGCTTCTTACTTTACTATCTAAAACAGAGGAGGGGAAGGAACGAATCACGCACTTAGGTACATTAAATGGGGCCTAAAGTCAGACTTCTTTTCTGACATCCTGAATATTTTCACAAGTTTGGGTAGTCATTTGAAAGCAGGATACTGAAAAACGATTCTACCTTGACATACTACCTCTCAATCCTTTTGTGTTACAATTTAGCTACCAAGACTATTTAGTGTACAGGTCAAATACATTTTTGCTTATTGACTGTAATCTCAACATCATGTCTGACAGTGTCTAACAGGAGATCTGGAGTAACAGCTCATCACACCATTTTGTTACTTTTACAAAAGGCTTCCTAGAAAACAGCCTGGTTTGTTGCAGGGTTTTTTTTAACAGTCCTGTTGAGTCAACAGATCTGAAAGGACAAAAAAAGTTGCTTTTTAGTTAGTAAACTACAGAACAGACATGCATATAAAGCCAAAACACAAGAATGAATTGGTTTTCTGATCCATATTGTACTTTAAAATGTTTTTTCTACACTTTGGATGATAGATTTGAACAGCCAAGATGCCTAGTTTCTCAAATATGCTTGCCTTTTTCCTTTCTTTTTCTTTCTTTTTTCTTTTTTTGGCTCTGAACTTGTGATTTCAGTTATGTAGGGAACTTCTGTTGTGAAGACTCCCTTCACAGACTGCAGATCAGACACTCATGTGCAATTTATAGTCCCAGATTGCTGCTTAGAGCACTGTAGAGGTTACCTGATTTGCCCTTAGACACATAGCTAGCATGTGTCATAGACAGACAGGTCTTCCTGACTCCAAAGCTGACCTTCTCTCCAATATGCTACTTGCCTTAATGATTCATTATTTGGTTTGTATTAAGCTGAAGGATGCTGTTCTATATTTCAACTTTGGAAATCAACTCTTGAAACTTAGGGCAGTGTGTGCACCTGTTTGTTATTTGTTGTTGATTATGTTTAAAGGAGTCAATGCTCTACCAAAGAAAGAACATTAACATCCTTGACAGTTAAAATATAGAGCAGTGTACCTGAGCCACCCCACCCCCAAAAAAAAGGCATTTTAGATAACAAATACTAAATAAATTTCTAATAAATTCCAAACTTGGAAATTAAATATCAGAAAATGTTTATTTTCAGCTTAGTCTTATAACAGTTTTATTAACTTAAAAAAACCAGAGCTTCATTGTCTTTTCCCAGTGACAGACTATACGTGCTATCTGTGAACACACCTCCCAAGTAGAGTAAGACCATCACCAACAGGCTGGCCCCTGGGTGATGAATTCTTCAGTCATGGCAGCCCATATAACAGATAACCATTTTTAAATGGCCCTAATCCTATATGGTTCCCTACTGCCTCTGTGGTGACTCTGAGTCTTGGAAAATAGAGAAGTTCATATTAAGAACCATCTAGTTTTTAGACCATCTGTAAACATTGGTTTCTAACTGTTAGTATTCTAAGGGTGTTATCTTTGTCCAATTGCCAATGAAATGATAGAATACTGAAGGAACAAAAATATATCCATATGGACATTTTTTTCTATAAATAAAATAAAGAGATGGGAATAAGGAGATGCAGCCAGGTGGAAGGAATGGTTTGCAGATTCTCCTCAGAGAATGTAAAAAAGGAGTTGGGGGGAGGATGTATCATCACATTCCCCAAAACATCAAGAAACTTTGTTTTATGAGTCACTTGGCCATCACCCCTGACAATATTCATGATGAACGTAAGTAAAAAAATCACCATTAAAGCATAGCTTCAACTATTTGTCAGCATGGTGTTGTAGAGAATGAAAAAAATTATTAATGATGTGGGAAAATCAAGTAAAATACACATTACAAAATCAAGTAAATATACATTAAAACTTGGTTACTTCATTATGTAGCATGCCATGAGGTATGCTGGCCAAAATCTGTTTGAAAAGGTGGTTTGACAAAGTAGATCAATTGTTAAGCATTTATCAAGCACCTACTACATACTAAGCACTAGGAACACAAAGATGAAAGTCAAAATTCCTTTTGCGGAGAGGCTTACAATCTAACAGTGCAATATATGCACATATCAATTTGCTGATAGATGACTGGGGATAAAAGATGATCTGGGTGGGGACAAGGGGAAGGGAAGGAAATAAGCACCTATTAAGTACCTCCTATATGCCAGGGACTATGCTAAGTGTTTTACAAATTTTACCTCATTCAATCCCCACAACAATGAAATAGGTGCTTTTATTAGCCCCAGTTTACAGTTGAGGAAACTGAGGCAAACCAATTAACTTGCCTGAGACTAGATTTGAACACAGGTCTTCCTGACTGCAGACACAGCAGTCCATGCACTGTGCCACCTAACTGGACAGGGGAGGGAGCGGAAGGGACTAGCAGCTGAGAAGATCAGGAAAGTGGGGGTGTTGTTTGTGGCGTTCTTTGTTTTTAAATGTAAAATGTAGCTCTTAAGTAAGGCTTTGAATGAAGCTAGGAATTCTGAGTGGTAAAGGTGAAGGAGGAGTACATTACAGGCATGGGAGACAACCAATAAAAAAGCACCAAAATGGGAGAAGGCACGCTGAATATGAGGAGCAGCTGGATTTCAGTGTGCATAAAAGGGAAATAAAGAGTAATAAAGCTTGAAAGGTAGGTTAGGGCCAGCTTTTAAAGACCTGTAAATGCCAAACAGTGGAGTTTATATTTGATCCTAGAGGTCATAGGAAGCCACTGGAATTTATTTAGTGGGATATGGTCAGACCTGCACTTTAGTAAAATCACTTTGGCTTGTGGAAGAGGAATGGGAGGGTGGGGACCTGAGGCAGGGAGAATTAGGAGGCTAGTCCACTTGGAGAGATACGAGGTGATCAGAGAGAGAACTATAGTGGTGGCTGTGTGAGCAGGGAGAAAGGACTAGGAAATAACTAAGCAAGTTGTGGTACATGAATATAATGGACTATTACTGTGCCAGACAGATTACTGTACTCTTCTATGAAGAGTACCTAGAATCATGGCAAGGTTTATATTGACTGATGCAGAATGACATAAACAGAGTCAGGAAAACAATATACAAAAATGACTACCAAAATGTTGAACAGAAAGAACGAATAAAACTAAACTTTATACATAATGATCAAACTTGGTCCTAAAGAGGAAAATAAAAAATGTATCTCCCTCCTTCCCTTACAGAAGGGGAGGATCATTGGTTTAGAATATTGTATATCCTGTCATCTTTGGTTTATGCATTGCTTAATTTTGCTAAACATTTTCTTCCCTCTTGTTTTAATTCTTTGTTATAAGGGATGGCTCTCTGGGGGCTGGAGAACATATTGGGAATGCAGGTGATGTAAAAGCAAAAATTATCAATAAATTTTTTTAAAAAAGAAAATGTTTGGAGATTAAGAAATGAAAGAGATTGAGGCTTGCAAATTACTCAGGAGTCTTGTGCATATATCATAACTATGTTCTTAAAGAAGACAGTGGAAAGGCACTGGACATGGTGAGCATTGAACAGCATTATCAAAAAAATGATTTTATTCCAACAAACTAAAAATAACTGATAACCAATATGGGGATCATTTCATAATAAAATGTCTATATGTAATTAGTTTGTTGATTCTCTAGAGCAAAATTAAAATCGACATAAATGTAGGAAAAAGGGAAAAAATGAAAAGATGTTTCAGGCAATTAAAATCACTACAAACTAGTATGTTAAAACAAGTCACTTGCTCTGAAAATTGGGAAATGGATAAAAGACATTAACTCTCATGAACTCCATTTCTTAGAGAATTTTAACCCATATAAAAGAGACAAAAGAAACCAGAAAACACCTCTCTACTTGTTTACACTTTCTTCTTTCTTTAATCTATCCTGCACACAACTGCCAAAATCATCCTTCTCAAGTATAGATCTGATCATACCACTCCTGTGGTCAAAAAAAAAGAAAAACAAAAAGAAGAAACTCCATAAAATACAAGTTCCTCACCCTAATGTTCTTTTGTATTTATTTCCCTTTTTTGGGACGTAATTGGGGTTAGGTGACTTGTCCAGGGTCACACAGCTAGTAAGTTGAGGTCAGATTTGAACTCAGTCCTCTTGACTCCGGGACCTGTACTCTATCCACTGTGCCACCTAGCTGCCTCCACCCTAATGTTTCAAACATCCTTAATGTGATTCGTGTCTACCAATTCAGACTTGTTTCCATCATTCTCCTATATTTACTTTGTGTTCCAGCCAAACTGACCTATTTTCAAAACATTCTATTTCCTGCCTCTATCTCTCTGCACGAGTTGTCTGCTAATCTTGAAATGCACTCTATATGCTCCTTTAAAAACCTTACCTTCCTTGAATACCCAGTTTAAGTGCCACCTCCTCCATATGTCTCCCAAATTATTTTATTTTCGCTTTCCTGTTTACATGTTCTAGCCACCAATAGAATGTAAATTCCTTGAGGGCAGGAATCAATGCCCTAGTGTTCTTTTCCTCCTCAAATTATTTTATTTTTGCTTTTCTGTTTATATGTTCTAGCCTCCAATAGAATGTAACTTCCTCGAGGGCAGGGATCAGTGCCTTGTACACAGTAGGCCCTTAGGAAATATGTTTAAGTGAATGTGTTGACAGCATACACTTAACCTCTTTGCTGAGCAGAGACATAGAAGCTAAGAGTACCACTAGTTTATAATACAAGTACATTTGTAAAGAAAAAAAAATTACAGGAGAAGATAATGAACAACCAGAAGCAGTGTCACCTCACAAAACACCAAAAAACAGAGGATAGGGAAATAAACCTGAAGAAAACTCAGCATGAAATCCATCCAAGTCAGATCATCCCGAAAACATTTATAGATTAAACTAGGACAACAGATAGATATAAAACAGATTTGCCAGAGTTTCTATAGCAATCTGTTCTCATCATCAATGACGAGGGGTGTATATTCAACACTACAGTGCCCACTGTGCAATGTGAAGGAGTGGAAATGCCACTTAAGAAGATGAAGTTGGAAAAAACAGCTGGACCCAACTAAACATAGACTGAGGAAATGTGTCCTGGAAACAACACGGTTTTAAAGTCATCCATGCAGGGAGCGATTTTCAAGATATCTTAAAGAGGAGAAGATGCTGAAAGATAAAAGAGATCATAGATCGTAGTATTAAGGTAAAATGGTGATTTAATAGGCTTAAGCAACAATCAACCCATAAGCCTACTTTACTGTTCCAATAAACTCTTTATGGGAATGACTTGCACGCATATATGTCCATAATGCAAATATGAGAAGGCAACAGGTAGACATTGACATGACTTTCTATAGCAGACTACATATTTATATGTTCATTGTTTACTGAAAGGGGCAGAAATACAATAGCACACTATTCTTACAGATTTCTGATTTTTAAAAAAGCTTTGACTTGATAGAGCAAAACACTGCCATAAAGGTTCTCTCTCAACAAGAGTTTCCCACAAGAGGATGTTAAGAATGACAAGTGTCCTCGATTGATATGACCACAGAGACATCTTTGTTTGATGATCTTGTTATCATTATCAAGCAAGGGCTATGACAAGGAGAGATGGTCTTCCAGTATTATAGATGTTATTCTACAAATACAAATGTAAATGCTCTCTGTGAATAGTGAGGTGCTCTACAGTCTCTCCTTTGTGAATGACATTTTGCTTACTTCATCTGCTACGGAACCTCCTAAATGAGATCCACAGCTCTACGGAGATAGGCTTGCATTCCACCACGGAAAAACTAAGTAGACAGAGAATGAATATTTCCCTAATTATGACCTCAGTCAATCAAAAACCATTTATCAAGCACTTACTACATGCCAGAGACACTATGCCAGGTCTTGGGGATGGGAAGAAAGGTACAAAGTCTGTCCTCAAGGAGCTCATATTCTAATGGAGGAGACAGCATATAAATAGGTACCTTGAAGGCATATGATAGGAAGAAGTATGGCATGCAGTGATGTTGAGAAGAAGGGACAGGGACCAGGAAAGTCCTACAGCAGAAGGTATGACTTGAGCTAAGAGATGAAGGAAGCCAGAGAAACTAGGACTCAGAAGGGAGGAGGGAAAGCACTTTAGGAATGGGAGACAGTCAGTAACTAAGACACCAAGATGGGAAGTGGAGTGTCTGGTGCAAGGGAGAGCATGCAGACCATTATAGCTGGATCCCAGAGTATGTGGGAGGAGAGGAAAGTATAATAAGACTAGAGAGGCAGGAAGGGGCCAGTTGGATGAGCAGCCCATTATTGGACTGCACTGGGGAACATATAGGGTGGTTTCAATGATCCCAAACTCAGTGTAAAGTCCATCTTTTTAGCACCATTGTTCTCCATGAGGGACATATCATCTAAAGGAAGGAAAAGGAGAAAGGGTAAGGTGGGGAACATGTATTTATTAAGCACTATGTGCCAGGTACACTGCTAAGTTCTAAGCACTTTACATATGTTATCTTATTTGAGATGAATAGAGAGCTGGGTTCCTAGCCAGGAAGACATGGTTTTAAGCCCCACCTTGGACACGTGCTAGGTAAGTGAACTTTAATGATATCATTGAGCCTCTAAGTCCTGTTGTCTAAATGATATCATTTAACTTCTTAGTCCCTCTGGTCAACTCTCTATGACTGTAAGTTCCAGAGGAGGTACTGACCTGCATTAGTAAAGGGAGTTTACTCACTTGGGAGTTTCTCTAGATCAGTGAAGTATCAGTCCTCATCCCTATTCTCCCACTACAAGTCATACAATCTTTTAAAAAATCAAAATTATAGCTTACTCAAAAGGCAACAGAAAGACATATGCAAGGAAGTGGAGAATTAAGTCTACGGAATATGACATTACTAGCAATGACTTACTTTGAAGAAATAGCATTAAAGACATCAAGAATACATATGACCAAGAAAAATGGTAGATCAGTCATTTGGGCTAAGAGTTGGATAGTTTGAGGTCATAAAATATTAAAAAATTAAAAACAGGGGTTCTCAACCTTTTTGTGTCATGGACACCTCTGATAGTCTGGTGACACCTGTGGACTTCTCAGAATAAAGTTTTTAAATGCATAAAATAAAACATGTAGGATTACAAAGAAAACAAATCACGTTGAAATGATCATAAAAAATATTCTTTAAAACAAGTTCACAGACTCCAGGTTAAGAAACCCTGACCTAGAAGAAGGCCTCTAGAACATTGGGTAGATCTTTTAGGAAATATTTAAGGAAAAACATGAACAAAAAATATCATAGTATAAAAAAGATTATGAACTGTACCTATGTGGGGTAGGGAGGGAGGGAAGTCCCATATCAGTAAGATCACAAACCCATCAAAGAATTTTATGATTTCTGCCAAAAAATCAAAGACCATGTTATTAGAAGATTTTATCCAGACAGAAGACCTGGATTCAAATTCCATTTCTCATACTTACTGGACATGAGAATACAAGCAAGTCACTTAAAGTCTACAAATCTTGGTTTTCTCACCTATTAAGTAAGCATAATAATCCTAACACTACCCTCCCTCAAAGCTTTCTTGTGAGTAAAGTGCTTTGTAAAATTCATACTGATAGGTCAGTTGGTGGTCATGTGCTGAGCCAAAGATTAGTAAAAGGCTGTAAAAACAAGTCTTTATTAGACTGTATGATCACCATTAGTATTTTTTAATAATTATTCAGTTAAAAATTAACAAACAATGTGGACTCTTAGCTCTGTAAGGGAAGGACTTGGATTCCCTTCTAGCCTGGCTTATTCTATATCAACCTTACTGGGCTTGAACAGCTATAGAAGTCTTATGTGCAACCCTCCACCCTTCAATGAAGTATATTAAACTTAGCCTGCCAGGTAACATTATCTGCCTCTTTATTATAATTCTGCCCTCAGTGAGCCATGGCACCTTCTTCACGTCCTTACATATTTTCCATCAGAACCACACACCCTACATTCTTCCTTTCTATGCAATCTTGGCCAACTATAAGAAAACTTGAGTGTAAAGCAGTGACTTTATTAAGGGCTAGAAATTTGTCAAACTGACTTTATCCCCAAAAAGATTTCTGACAGATCTCTGGGAATTATGAACTGGTGGATCTCACTTGCAAAGTAGTCAGGGTTGTGAAATCTACAATAATATCTAATGTTTATATGGTGCTTTAAAGCACTTTACAAATATTATTTCACCTTATCCTCCTAACAACCTTGAGAAGTAGGTGCTATTATTATCCCCTTTTACAGATGAGGAAACTTGGGCAAACATAAGTTAAGTGATTTGTTCAAGGTCACACAGCCATTACATGTTCGAGAACATATCTGAACTCAGGTGGTAGTGGTGATGGTAGTGGTAGCGGTAGTAGGAATAGTAGGAGTGGGTCGCCATTTATATAGTGTTTATCATGTGTCAGGCACTATGCTAAATGCTTTACATTTATTACCTCACCTCATCCCCACAAAACCCTGGGAGGTATTATCCCCAATTTACAGATAAGAAAACTGGGGCAAACACAAAGTTAAAAAAACTTGCCCGAGGTCACACAACCAGTGAATGTCCTAAACGGTATTTGACCTCAGGTCTTCCTGACTCCAGGTCCAGCCTCCATCCACTGTGCTATCTAGCTAAATAATAAATGAATAGTAAGATCACTGAACACTTGACCAAACATAACCTTGGGGATTATTGCAAGGTAATGTGGCTCCTATAAGGGGTGTGTGGAATCAACTATTAGTTGTCTTATGGCTAATGAAAGAGAAGTGGATGTGATCTAGACATCCAAAAATTCTTTATTAATGAGTAATAGCTCAAAATTTTAATGCCATATGGTTTTCAAAGCATTATATATACATGTATATCACGTATTATGTTATCCATGGTATATAGACATGATAGGTGATATTGCATATATATCTCACTTTGAGGTAGATAGTATGATTATCCTCATTAAGCACATGAAGATACTGAAGTTAAAAGAAGTTAAAACAACTTGCTTAGGGTCACATAACTAAGAATCCTATCTCAAGCAGGATTTGAACCCAGGTCTTCCTGACTCCAAATCTATCACTTACTCCTTTAACAAGATTCAATACCAATTGTTGTTGTTCAGTCATTTCAATCAAGTCAAGCTCTTCACGACCCCATTTGGAGTTTTCTTGGCAGAGATAACTAGAGTAGGTTTGCCATTTCCTTCTCTGGCTCATTTTTACAGGTGAGGAAACCAAGGCAAACAGAGTAAAGTGACCTGCCCAGGGTCACATAGCTAGTGTCTAAGGCCACATTTGAACTCTTCCCAATTCTAGGCCCAGCACTCTATCCACCGCACCACCTAGCTGCCCAAGTCAACAAGCATTTATTAGTGCCAGACACTACGCTAAGTGCTGGGGATAACTGAATCACCATAGGTTGGGACTTACTTGTCATGGATAAGGACCCAGAGTACCCTTTATTTCCTGTATGATTTTAATCCAGGTCTGAATCCAAAACTGTCACCTATATGGTACTTAGTCAAAAAATAAAAGCTGACAAGACTGTACATTAGATGTATATTAAAATCAAAACAGAAAATATATTCTTATTAGGTCTTTGCCTGGAATACTGTAGTCACTTTTGATTATTATAATCTTAAGAAAGACAAATGGGAGCTAGAAATGGTTCAGAGGAGAGGAACTCAACTAACCAAGGAAATGGGAATCTGTAACATGAAAATGGATTGGAAAATATTAGGTACTCTTCAGTCTAGAAAGATGACAGCTGAGAGGGTGATGGAAATGCAGTATGAAATTACAAAGGGCCATGATCAGAGTAAACTAAGATATATCTTACAAGTCCTAGCATACTTGTACCTGTGGGAAGCCTGGAAGCTTGAGAAAAGTGGCTTCAGAACAAGTAAAAGGAAGCACTTTTTTTATGAGTAAGCGAGCTTTAAGGGAGTATGGTCTGAAAATATAATTTGAGATGATAGAAGCTTAAAATACATTTTAAAAAATTTAAATAAGTTTATTATACTACTAATAGATAACATCTATATCACTTTGAGGTTTATGAGACTTTTTACGAAAATTATTTTATTTGGTTATTTCAACAGCCCTGGAGGGTAAGTGCTATTATTATTATTATCCCTACTTTACAGATGAGGAAACTGAGATAAGTAGAGGTTAAGCAATTTGCCCAGGGTCATACAGCTAGTAAGTATCTGAGGCTGGATTTGAACTCAGGTCTCCCTGATTCCAGAATCAGCATATACTCTATCCACTATACCACCTGGCTGCCATATTGAGGATTGATGCATGGTATGGATGAATGATAAAGCATTTTTAAGTGCTTATTATTTGCAAAGCAATAATAATAATATCTATATAGCATTTAGTATGTACCAGGCACTTTGCTAAGCACTTTACAATTATTACATCATTTGGTCCTTACAACAACCCTGAGAGGTAACTGTTATTACCCACCTCTGATGCTTACTACCAGGGTGACCTTGGGCAAATCCCTAACACTCTTCAGCTTCTTCCTCTGTAAAATGAGAGACTTGGATTGAATGGTCCCCAAGGTCTTTTCCAACTCCAGATTCATAATCAGCCTGCCACTTACTATTTGTAGGGTCTCAAAAAAGAAGCCATTTAACCACTCCAACTTTCCATTTCCTCATACGTAGTATGAAAAGGTTAGACTAAATAATTTCTAAAATCCTTTCTTGATCTAAATTTTTATGTATTATTTATTTTTAGCTTTTTTTTACATTTTTAGTTCCAAATTCTCACCCTCCTCCCACCCCTCCCCAACCCACTGAGAAGGTAAGAAAAATATTATTGATTTACCTGTGAAATCATACGAAACATATTTCCATATTGGCCGTAGCACCCAAAAAAGCAAGAAAAATAAAGAAAATGAGAAAATTATATTTCAATTTGCACTCAGAGCTCATCAGTTCTCTCTCTGGAGAAAGAGAATATTTTTTCGTCCTGAGTTCTTTGGAGTTGTCTTGGATTATTGTATTGATCACAGTAGCCAGGTCTTTCACAGTTGATCAACATTGCTATCATTTTGCACAATGATCTCCTGGTTCTTCTCACTTCACTTTGCATCAATTTATATAGCTGTTGCCATTGGTTTTTTTTTTCTAAAACTACCGCCCTCGTAATTTACCACAATCATATGGCATAACTTGTTCAGCTATTACTTTAAATAATGATTATCTCCTCAATTTTCAATTCTTTGCCAGCACAAAAAGAGCTGCTATAAGTATTTTGTACATATGGGCCGTTTTCCTTTTTCTTTGATGTCTTTGGGGTACAGACCTAGTAGTATTATATCTCTTGGGGCATAGTTTCACATCATTCTCCAGAGTGATTGGACCAGTTCAAAACTCTACAACATTAGTCTGTCAATTTTTCTCTTCCCCTACAGCATTTGTCATTTCTGGTAGGTGTGAAGTGGTACCTCAGAGTTCTTTCAGTTTATATTTCTCTAATCAATAGTAATTTAGATAATTTTTTCATACGACTATAGATAGCTTTGATTTCTTCTTCTGAAAATTGCCTGTTTATATTCTTTGACCACTTACCAATTGAGGAATGGCTCTTATTTTATTAATTTGACTCAGGTCTCTATATATTTGAGAAATAAAGCCTTTATATCAGAGAAATTCATCCTTAAAATTTTCTGTTATTATTTCATTGTCTACGGTACCTTTTAGCAAAATGTAGCTTCCCTGCTTGTCTCTTTTAATTAGGTTTATTTTTGCTTTTGCTTTGTCTGAGATCATGATTACTAACCCCTTCAGCTGAAGCATAATAAATTCTGCTCCAGCCTTTTATTGTGTCTTTATCTGTCTTACTGTTTCAAGTGCATCTCTTGTAAACAACATATTGTTGGATTCTGGTTTCTAATCTATTCTACTATCTGCTTCTGTTTTATGGGTGAGCTCATCCCATTCACATTCAGTTATGATTACTGTGTGTATTTCCCACCATTCTATAATCTTCTGTTTATCCTTCTCTCTCTTTTTATCCTATCAGTCCTCAAAAGTCTGTTTTGCTTTTGACCACTGCCTCCCTTAATCTACCCTCCCTTTTGGCATCCCCCCTACTATCTCTTATCCTCTTTCCCTTCTTTTTCCTTATTAAGATAGATTGCATTGCTCACCATACCCCCTCTTCCTCCTCCACTATAAAAGTTCTTCCTTGCATGTCTTTCATATGAGAAAATTTTCCTCATGCTACCTCTCCCTTCTCCATTCTCCCAGTGCATCCCTTTTTCTCACCCCTTCATTTTTTAAAGAGATCATCCCAACATTATCAGTTCATCCTTGTGTTCTTTGTCTATGTAAGACTCCTTCTAACTGCCTAATTCTTAGGAGTTACATGTATCGTCTTTCCATAGAGGAATGTAAACAGTTTAACTTTATTCAGTCCCTTACGATTAACTCTTTAATGTTTACCTTTTTCTTCTTCTCTTGAGTCTTATGTTTGAATGTCAAATTTTCTATTCAGCTCTGGCCTTTTCATCAAGAATGCCTGAAAGTCCTCTAGTTCACAAATATCTCTTTTTTTGATGGGTAGGTTATTTGTGGTTGTAATTCTTCCTCCTTTGCCTTCTAAATATCACATTTCAAGCCCTCTGCTACTTTAGCATGGAAGCTGCTAAATCTTGTGTGCTCCCCACTGTGGCTTCATGACATTTAAATTGTTTATTTCTGGCTGCTTAAAGTATTTTCTCCTTAACCTGGGAGCTCTGGAATCTGGCTATAATATTCCTGAAAGTTTTCATTTTAGGATCTCTTTAAGGAGGTGATCGGTAGATTCTTTCAATTTCTATTTTGCAGTCTGGCTCTATGATGTCAGTTTTCCTTTATAATTTTTTGAAATATGATTTCTAGGGTCTTTTTTATCATGACTTTCAGGTAATCCAATTTTTATTTAATTTATCCAATTTATAATTTTTTATAAATTTGTAAATATTTATAAATATGTTTAAAGTAATCCAATTTAATCTAATGATTCTTAAATTATCTCTCCTCAATCTGTTTTCCAAGTCAGTTGTTTTTCTGATAAGATATTTCATAACTTCTTCTATTTTTCATTCTTTTGACTTTGTTTTATTGTTTCTTGATGTCTCATAGAGTCATTAGCTTCTACTCACCCAATTCTAATTTCTAAGGAATTATTTTCTTCAGTGAGCTTTTGTACCTATTTTTCCATTTGATCAATTCTGCTTTTTAAGAAATTCTTTTCTTTAGTGGATTTTTGTGTGTCTTTTAACATGCTATTAGTTCTCTTTTCATAATTTTCTTGCATCATTCTTATTTTTTCCAAATTCTTCCTCTACCACCCATATATTTCTTTAACTCTACCATGAATTCTTTTTGGGCTTGGGTCCCTTTAGCATTTTTCCTTGAGCTTTTGCTTATAGCTGTTTTCACTTCATTGTCTTCTTCTGAGTTTGTATCTTGGTCTTCCCAGCCACCATAGTAGCTTTCTATGGTGAAGTTCTTTTGTTGTTTTTTCTCATTTTTCCAACCTATTTCTTGACTTTGAAAGTTTTGTTGAAGTTGGGCTTTGCTCACCTGGGGGTGGTAAGAACCTGTCCCAAGCTTCAAGCATTTTTATGCTTCTGTTTTCAGATTTAATTCTGGGACACTGCAAGTTTTCAGTGCTTCCAAAGTGGTGTGAACCAGGGAGAGGTTTGGTTGCTCTCCCGGTTTGCACTCTGGTCTTTACCCTGCTGCCCTGCAGTCGCAAGTGTTAGCACTCCCCTTGGTCCTGGAACTGTTACCAGGGCCCCTGCTCCCTTGTGAACAACCATCCTCTCTGCTCTGGAACTGTTACCCAGAACTACATATGAGCAATCAAGTTGCCAATCAGAGTCAGCTGCACCCAGTGCCAGCAAAGGGTCCCCTGTAATCTCTCTCTGACCAGTTGTTTGACCACCCTTACTGTCTCTGAGCCGAGAGCTCCCTATGTTGTTGTTTCTGCATTGCTGTCACAGCTACCTCCAAGGCCAAGGAACTAGTACTGCCAAACTCTGGGCCAATTCCTACTCCAGGGTCACAGAGCTCTCCTGCCAACCTCCTAAATTGTCTTAGGCTGGAAAAATGTCTCACTCTAACCTCTTGTGGGCTCTGCTGCTCCGTAATTTGATTTGAGGAGTTATTTTAATGCCTTCATTTGAGGAGTTGTTTAGTTGTTTGGAGGGAAATGTTGGGAGAGTTCAGTTGGCTGGCTGCTTCTAATCTACCATCTTGGCTCTACTCCCTCCTGCTCTAAATTCTGACATCCATGTATTCATCAAGCTTTTGGGGGCAAGGGGGAGGATCCTATACAATAGATGCAAGGCATCATGGTCAGACAACAAGACATAATCCCCATTTCCCCAAAAACCTTGCACTCCACATTATTAAGTTTGAGATGGCCGGGGATGGGGGGAGGGTTTCTGAGTTAATTCTGTCACTATAGGTTCCTGGAATTTCCTTTAAACTAAAGTTTATCTAGGTTGTAGAAATACTTAGATCAAAACCCAAATCAGGATAGTATCAGCTTAATATGTATATATATATATATATAGTATGTATATACATATACATACATACATACATACATATATTAGATTTAGTACCATCATGAAAGGTTCTGTTCCCATCTTTACTTGCTTCTTTGTATTAGCATATATACTGGCAGTATTTATTTCTTCTTTTAAATTTTTTTTTATTTTTAGTTTACAACATTCAGTTCCACAGGTTTTGGGGTTACAAATTTTCTCCCCCTCCCTCTCCTCCCTCCACAAGACAGCATGTAATCCAATATAGATTCTACATTTACCTTCACATTGAACTTATTTACATAATAGTCTAGTCATAAAGAAGAATTATAACCAATGGAATGAATCATGAGAGAGGAGAAACAAAACCAAAAAAGAGGGGGGAAAAGAGAGCAAGTAGTTTGCCTCAATCTGCATTCAGACTCCATAATTCTTTCTCTAGATGTGCATAGCTTTTCCCATCATGAGTCTTTTGGAGCTGTCTTTGAACCTTGTATTGATGAGAGGCGTCAAGTCTATCAAAGTTAGTCCTTACAGAGACTGTGTGTCTGTAATCATGTATAATGATCTCCTGGTTCTGCTCCCCTCACTCAGCATCAGCTCATACAAGCCTTTCCAGGTTGTAATGAAGTCCATCTGTTCCTCATTTCTTATTGCACAATAGTATTCCATTACATTCATTTACCACAATCTATTTAGCCATTCCTCAATTGATGGGCATCCTCTTGATTTCCAATTCTTTGCCGCCACAAAGAGAGGTGCTATAAATACTTTTGTACATATGGGTCCATTTCCCCCTAGAAGGGGTATTGTTGGGTCAAAGGGTATGTGCATTTTTATAGCTCTTTGGGCATAGTTCCAAATGGTTCTCCAGAATGGCTGGATCAGTTCACAACTCCACCAACAATGTAGCAGTGTTCCAATTTTCCCACATCCTCTCCAGCATTTATCATTTTCCTGTTTTGTCATGTTAGCCAATCTGCCAGGAGAGATGTGGTATGGCATTATGTATTTCTCTGCCCTGCTGGACAAACAAATATAATAAATAAAGCAGTCCAAAGTCAAAAGAGCATATCTTTTAAATTTTCATTTTATTATTTTTAATGATGATCTAATTGATAATGACTGGTATTGATAATTTAATCATCCCAAAAGTAAAACTATCATATTATACACAAAAACCCAATAGGCAATAGGTATTCTAAATGCATCCCAGAGTGAAACAAATGTTGTTGTATTGACTCCCTACTAACAAAATGTATAAGAGACAGTATGGTATTGTGGACAGAGAGCTAGCCTCAGAGTCAGGAGGATCTGGGTTCAAGTCCTGTCTCTGATACATACTGACTATGTAACCCAGGGCAAGTCTCAGTGCTCCAGGCAATACTCCAAGACTACAATATTCAAGGCAGGTGTCAACCTGTGTTAATAGAGGGAGCTCCCCTCCCCCTGCCCCAAACACTGATGAAATCACAAGTCCAACCTAAACAAGACCAACCTCTTAATTGGTTTCCCTGCTTCTAGGCCCTTCTCTCCCCTGGCCCATCATCCACATAAATGCCCCCCCACACCAAAATCATATTTCTAAAGCATAGCTTTGTCTCCTGCTTAAGAATCTTAAATGATTCCTCATTGCCACTAGTACACACTAGGATTTTCTGATCTCACATTTAAACCCCTTAATAATAACTCTATCCTACCTTTCCAGTCTCACTTCACATTGCTCCCCTTTACACACTTTATGATCCTGCCAAACTGGCATATTTGTTTCGGGCATAGGATTTCCCACCTCCATGCCTTTGCATGGGCTGTCCTGGATGCCTAGAATATACTGCCTCCTCACCTCTAGAATTCCTAGCTTTATTTAAGGCTTAGTTTATGTGTAGGAAGCCATACTTGACTCCCCCTGAATATTAATAATCTCTCCTTCAAATCACCTTATATTTACTTATCAGTATACATCAGTGGTGTCAAACTCAAATAGAAACAGGTCATTAAAGCACATAAAAGGTACACAATGACTTAGAAAACCACATATTAAAATTATCTATGTTCTATATATTTTCATTTATTTTGTTAAATATTTCCCAACTATATTCTAATCTGGTTTAGGCCTTTTTGGGGAGTATTGTGCTGTGTAGTTGACATTTCTGGTGTACTTATTGTATCTTGGTGCCCCCACCATCAACTATCCCATTCCCAGCAGAAGGTAAGGGTCTGGTTTTCAATTTGTCTCTTGGCTGTATTGCCTAGTTCAATTCTTTGTACATAGCAGAAGCTTCATATAGGTTATTGAAGTGGGGGAGAGGGGAGGGGGAGTGGCAGAGGATAAACAACCTCCATTACTACAAATGCACTACTGTGGATTCTTTGCCTTCTTGACTTCTCCATGTTCTCCAGGTCTGATACTTTCCTTGAAGCTTAGGGGTAAAGACTAAAGAGGAGAATGAGAACAATTCTCAGACATTTGGCTTCCCCTTTTTAAAAAAAAGGATGTGAAGAAGTAATATATCCAAAATCAATGGAAAATCAATACTAGTGGTGCCAAGGAGTTCAAGTTTGCTTTGAGAAAGCATAGAATTTCCTATATTACTGCCTGAAGGCAATCCCACTGTGGTATTATTTAGACATAATAGCCTATTTTATGTAACACTCTACAGTTTACAAGGCACTTTCCTCACAAATATTCCAGGGAAAAATATAATTATACCCATTTTAAAGATAAGGCTCAGGGAGATTAAATAACTTGCCCATGGGCACACAGTTGTTGAACCCAGGTCTCTTGATTCCATGCACAATGCTCTTTCTATTACACCATGTTATCTTCACACACACACACACACACACACACACACACACACACACACACAAAATTATGTCCTATGGTTATTAAGCCAATATGAAAAGGAAATGAAGCAATTTATTCAAGAAGATTATAGCCAGCATTGGAATTGGGAGAGTCTATAATGTCTTTGGCACTGGATCTTTCAGACAGGCTCAAGAAAAATCTATTGAGCAAATAATAGCTCTAGTCTTCTCTCTCTGATTAGTCATTTCACAGCTATAAAAATAAAGAGAATGTGCATGTATTAGCAAGGGCAGCCCGACAGATCAAGCAAAGACGCTCCATCTAAGTTCTAGGAGATACTTATATCCCAATAAGAGTCCCCAGCTGTATTTAATCATCAACGTGAAGTGCGGTGGAAAACACATAGGGAATCCTGCCAGTGGTGAAATTCTCCATGCCAAAGCTGGGTGCTATGTTACATGCAGTGATGGTGCAAAGGCAAATTGTTCTAACCAAACAAAGTCAGGCCCCTGTTTAATTCTCCCATCAAAGAGTACAGTATTCAATTCAAGCCAAGCATTTATTAAGCTCCTATTGTATATAAGGCACCATAGAGACAAACGACAAAAATGCAAAGTCCCTAACCCTCAGTTACATTCTGGGGGGGAGGGGAGAGGAAATGACCTGTAACCAGATAAATAAATACATACAAAATAATATGAGATTGAGTGGGGGGAGCACAAACAACAGGGGGATCAGGAACAGCCTGGTGAGGGGCTGAGCACTCCCATCAGTGTTTGGAGTTGATGCCCCTGGTACTGTAGCGAAGTTTGCTTAAAATGAATGATCCAGAAGACATGGCACCATAAATTTAGAGCAGGACAGGACCTTAATGGTCATGTAGTTGGATTCTCTCAGTTTACAGATGAAGAAGAAACAAGACTCAGAGCAGCTGAGTGACTCATGATGTTGGGCTGCCTTCTTTTTGGTGGGGGTAGAATAGAATGAATGAATGAAAAGCACTTAAGCCTTACTATTTGCTAAGTACTCACTGTGTCAACTGCTAGGGACACAAATACAAAAGCAAGATAGCCCCTAACTCCATATTCTAATAATTAAGGCGATAGATGCTGGGGAGTAGTGACTGAGAAAAGGGTTATAACAGGGAAGTCACACAAATTTTTAATAGGACAATATGGCAGTCACCTGACATCCTCTTTCCAGAGGCAATAGTAGGATTGATTTGATTACAGAGGTAAGAAGCAAGTGGGGACGGGGGCTGTGTACCCCGTCGCAGGACCAAAAATGGCTAGGGAAAGATAAGGTTTCATGGTCCCAGACAGTGAAGCTTGAAAAAGAAAGAGGGATAAAAAGTAGTTCAGCAAAACCAGTCAACTCTTCAACCACACATGACAACATATGCAGTATTCCACATCCCTAGGACCTTCTTCCTTTCTGCAAAGAGTAGAAGGAGGTCGATTAATAAGCACTAACTCGCAAGGTTGTTGTGGGGATCAAATGAGATAACATGTATAAAGCATTTAACATAGTGCCTGGCACTATAATGGGCATTTAGTAAATACTCATTCCCTTCTCCTTTTCTCATTCTCTAAGGCTGAGTTCATATACAATATAATGACTGTTTTATTGAGCCCTGATGGGATATAGGACCTCTTGCAAAGGTGTGAGAATGGATAAATTAGGTGGTAGTGAAAGGATGCCAATTCCGTGGATTTTACTCCTTGGCAGAAACTATTAACGTTGAAAGAAGAGAAGGGGCTAACATAGCAATCCAAGCTCATATTTCCACTACTTAAATCAATTAAGAGGCTCATTTGGATTAATTAAAATCTGCTTTTTAAATGCCAATACCCCCTGGTGTTTGGGTGGGTGGTAGCACTATGAGAAAGGTACAAGACTTGTTCAACTGCTGAGATTATTAATTGTCCTGCATGGCGGACGTACCTGACCATTGGGCATTGTAGTGACAGAGGGGCACAATCACTGAGGGAAAAGAGAGTTTGAAAGAGAGAGAACTAGCACAGAACCATTTAAGTAACTACAGAGTAGGAATAGAATGTTGAGAACAGTAGGAGAGGAAAGAAAGGCATCCAAGTGTGGACTTTCAATTCTCTATCAAGGGGAATTGGGTTCTATGGCTGGGCAGAGGGAAGTGGCCCCTATCAGTGTAGTGTGGCTGGAGAGACTATGAGCCCTGGACCCCGTACCTGTTCCCATACAGCAACATCAGAATTTGGGGGACTATGCTGATGAAATCCATGCACATATAAATGTCTAACTGGCACAGTTCTGTGGTCTACGTGTAGGAAAATGAGAACACTCATGAAGAAACCAACAAATCCAAAATCAGATGTAAAAATGTGTCTTCTTACACAGAAGGTACCCATTAGTCATACACCCCTGGTATAAATAACTTCATTCAAATAATTTCCCTCCCTCTGTGATGGCTTCAACTATCACCTCTATTTAGAAGCCTCCTAAATCTATATATCCAACCTCACCTCTTCCCAGACTCTACTATTTCCTGCTCCTTGGATCCCTCTACCTGTATGTTCTATCAGCACTTCAAACTCCTAATGTTCAAAACTGAACTCATTATCTTTCCCTCCTCTTAACTTCCCTATTTCCATTGCAAGAGAGAAGGGAGAAAAAAAGAAGTTCAAGTATATTCCTTGGTCATCCCCATTATCTCCTTCCTCTTCCTTTTCATTGTTAGTACAGTATTCACAGATTTCTCCATTTTCAGAAACCTCAAACCCATCCCCCAGAAATGCCAAAGGCCTGCTATAAAAGGTCCAAGTGTAGTTACTAGATTCTCTGGTATTTTCAAAGAAAATAAGTTATTTTCTGCAATGTTCCACTCACCACCTACCAAAACTTGCCTCTCTGTGGTTACTCTCAAACATACCCCCCATGGTTGACCAAAGCAACTGAAGAGACCTCAAGAGTTGTACGTGAAAATATCCTTAATCCTCATATTTTTAAGGAAGAAGTAAAATACTCCACATTACCAAGTGCCAACCTTTAAAACTGTATTTCCTAATTCTCAAGCACCAAGATAAGTTTTTGCCAGTCTATCCACCACCACTAACCTCCAAGGCAGGGGGGTCTCTTGGGACATCTGGGTGGAGATATCCAAGCAACATGGAAATAGGGGATACGTTACAGAGGACAGAGTAATCAATGGTCTAAAATTTAGAAGAATGTATTATTAATGAAGTATCCAAACATTGGAAAACACTGCCTCAAACTATTTCACATGAATCCATTCCTATTATTCATTGTTCCAGAGTCAGGGTCAGAACAGCATGCAATTAGATTGTCTAACTGGCCAGTAAAACAAACTGTTTTTGGCAAATGCAAATTCCTCCCTTTGCTCTTTGGCAGCAGTTAGGTACAGGACAAAATCTACTGTAGGAATGATGAACCAAAAAATTCAATGGAGTTAAAAGCATTGCTCATCAAACCAACATTTAGCTAATGTAGTTTGAGGTGAAAAATCACCATTTTCATTTTCGAGATCATATATAAGAAAATGGAGCAGTATGGCAAAGTGAATAAAGAGCTGGCATTGGAGTCAGAAAGACTTAGCTTCAGGTCCTTGTCTCTGCTATTTACTAGCTGTATGATACTGAATAAGTCCCTTAACCATTCTGTTCTTCCGAGTGACTCTCTAAAACTGTAAATTCAGAGGAGTCTTTAGAGGAGTTGCCAATTAGTGGAGGGAGATTCCATATTGGGAGTTCCTCACAACAACAGAATCATACTAGATGGAGGGGGAGGGAGAAAGAGGAGGGAGGGAGGAAGGGAGGAAGGTAGGAAGGAAGGAAGGGAGGAAGGAAGGGAATAAGGAAGGAAGGAAGGAGATGGAGGGAGGGAGGAAGGAAGGAAAGGAAGGGCGGGAAGGGAGGAAGGAAGGAAGGAAGGAAGGAAGGAAGGAAGGAAGGAAAGAAGGTGGGAGAGAGAGACTAGCTATTTTTGAAGGGATGAAAAATTACTGTATATTCTGAGAGCAAATTGATGTTGATCCTTCTGAAGATCTGGTAAAACTGTGGTATTTAATATCGTATCTCACTATAGTGGGAGGAGCTATGGGACAAAGGAAAGAGCACAGGATTTGGAGTCAGACAACCTGGGTGTGAATCCTAGCTCTGCCACTTACTACCTGTTCCTATGTATACTTGAGCAAGCCATTTAAGTCTCTTTTAGCCTTGATTTCCTCACCTGTAAAATGAAGAGATTTAACTAGACATCTTATGTAACTCCCAGTTTTAAAGCCACGTTTAATAAACTAGCATTTATTAAGCACCTGCTATATGTCAGACATTGTGTTAGGGACTAGAAATACAGAGACTGAAACAAAACCACCCTTGCCTTCAAAGACAATGATGGATATGGATGCACCATATTCCATATAGTCAGACAGAAGGATAACTCACAGTCTAGCCCACTTAGCATTGCCTGGATCCATTTCAAAGAATAATCCCAATATTTTGCAAAAGCCAGTGATTCTACCTAGAAGAACCACAGGACATTGCTCAACAGACTATCAAAGCCCTTAAAGCAAAGAAACCAAGTTGGTTGCTGGCCTGTTTTAATGATGTCTATGTACAAGGCATATGAAAAGTTAAATGCAATTGAGAACCAAACTGTGTTACTGTAGGAAGGCTAAAGTTGTTACTCAAACAGAGTTCAAAGTTGTGCATGCCACCTAAGGGCCACTGAGTTCGACTACAGAAGGAGCTACAGTACATGTAGTCCCATTATATAGCAAGCAATTGAATTGACAGTAAACCCTATCTAGGAGACCACTGTAGATAGATAGATAGAGACTATACATACACACATACACATGTGTGTATGTATGTGTGTATATGTGTGTTTGTGTATGTATATGTATGTGTATATATATTATACATGTTATATATGTGTGTGTATACACACACACATGCACAGATGGAGTAGGGAGGGAGAGAGAAGGAGGAGGGGTGGAAAGAGATAGCTGGCCTTGGACCCAGATGTATATGTGTATTGTGTTGCTCATGCACATGTGTATGTGTGTGTGTATTATACCTACTTCTTAAAAGGCTGAATTTTCACAGCATAGATTTAAAAATTGTAAACTCTTTCATGAACGTATATTTGAAGGCCATCTGTGAAAAGCACCACTTTTATGTAAAATAATTCACAATCTCCTCAAGCTGGTGCCACTAATTTTGACTAGGGTGTTCTTCTCCCCTTCTCTTTACTAATTACACCCAGCTAGGATATTGTCCTCAGATGGTCATACTACAAGAACATGTTACAGGGCAACACCATGTTGTAGGTCCTTCTGGTACTTCTCACGCCTGATCCCTTTGGGTAGGATCCTTGGGGACCTCCATCAAACCAAAATCCACACCACCAGTTTCCAGTTCCGGAGTATCAGTACTTAATGGAATACTTTAATAAAATTATTTCAAGGAAGTCTGGTAGAGTGGATAGACTGCCAGTCTTGAGGAAGAAGAGCTGGATTCAGATCCCACCTTTGCCACTGGATTAACTGTGTGACCCTGGGCAAGTCACTCGACCACCCTCAGCCTTAATTTCTTCATCAGCAAAATCAAGAGGATGGGCTAGGTGAACCTTTAGGTCCCTTTCAGCTCTAAATCTAAGACCCCATTACTGCTACAGATCCTAACTTCTCTTTGTCTTCATAGATGATCTTTGTGACTTGTCTTGGAAATCTCATCAGCCTGAATTAGAGCATTGAACCTCTCTGAACTAAGTTAAGTTAGTCCTCAGATAACAGATGCACAATCCATTGCTGGGCTAGTAGTAGTAGTAGTAGTAGTAGTAGTAGTAGTAGTAGTAGTAGTAGTAATAGTAGTAGTAGTAGTAGTAGTAGTAGTGGTATAGTAGTGGTAGTAGTAGTAGCATAACTACTACTACCACTAATAGTAGTATACTAATAGTAATATAAATAATATAGTTGTTTTAATATTTATATGTTAATTATATTTGACAGATAACATTTAGGTAGCGTTTTAAGATTTGCAAAGTGCTTTATATCTTGTCTCATTGGATCTTCACAATAATCCTGTGAGGTCAGGGCTATTATTATCCTGATTTTACACATGAGGAAACTGAGGCTGAGAGGTTCAGCGACAGGCATAGGGTCACACAGCTAGTAAGTGTCTGAAGTAGGATTCAACCTCACTCCAAGTCCAGCACTCTTACCCGCTGTGCCACCCACCTGCCCTCAAAATAAAACCTTTCCTAGGTTGGTAGTCCTTCTGGAGATTGCTCTCTGCCTCTATAACTTCCAATTGATCAACAGTTATTAAGTGCCTACTATGTGTTAGATGCTGTGCTGAGTGCTGAGGACACAAAGAGGCAAGAGAGTCTCTGCCCTCAAGGAGTTTGCAATCTAACGTGGAAGACAACATGCAAGCAAATATTTATAAACAAGCTATATACAAGATAAATGGGAAATAATTACCAGAGGGAAGGCACTAAAATTAAGAAGGGTTGGAGAAGCCTTGCTGTAAAAGATGGGATTTTACTTGGGATTTAAAGGAAGCCAATAGGCAGAATTGAAGAGGAAGAGTATCCCAGGCATGGGACATAGGGATAGCAAAAGAAAATGCCTCGAGTATCTGTTTCATGGAGGAGCAAGGAGGCCAGCGTCACTGTAATTAAGAGTACATGGTGGGGAATAAGGGATAAGAAGACTGGAAAGGTAGCAGGGTACATTATGAAGGGCTTTGAATGCCAAACAAAGCATTTTGTATTTGATCCGGGAGGCGATAGGAAGCCACTGGAGTAAGGGGGGAGGTTGGATCTGTACTTTAGAAAAATCACATTAGTGGCCAAATGGAGGATAGTCTGGAGTGAGAAGAAACTTGAGGCAGGCAGATCCACCAGCAGGCTATTGCAATAGACCAGGTGTGAGGTGATTAGGGCCTGCACTAGACTGGTGGCAGTATCGGAGGAGAGAAGGAACACATTTGAGAGATGCTCTAAAGGTGAAATCAATAGGCCTTGGACACAGATGGAAAGTGGGGGGAAAAGGTGAAGTGAGATAGTGAGGAGATCAGGATGACCCTTAGGTTTTCAGCCTGGAGGATTAAGGGAATAATGTTGCCCTCTACAGGAATAGGGAAGGGGGAAGGGATTATAGAGAAAGATAGAGTTCCATTTTGAACCTGTTGAGTTTAATATGTCTGCTGGACATCCAATTCAAGATGTCTGAAAGGCAGCTGTTGATGTGAGACTGGAGGTCAGCAAAGAGCTTAGGGCAGGATGGGTAGACCTGAGAGTCATCAGCATAAAGATGGTAATTAAATCCATGGGAGTTGATGCAGTTACCAAGTGAAGTACTAGAAAGGGAGAAGAGAAGAGGGTCCAAGGACAGAATCCTGTGGGACACCCATGACTAGATTTTGTGATCTGGTTGAGGATACAGCAAAGGAGACTAATCAGACAGGTGGTAGAGAACCAGGAGTGAATGATATTCTGAAAACCTAGAGAGAAAAGAATATCAAGGAGGAGAGGATGATCAGCAGTATCAAAGGCTTCAGAGAGGCTGAGAGGAATAAAGATTGAGAAAAGGCCCAATGGACTTTGCAACTAAACTCTCAAGTGAACGGTTCAGGTGGAATGAAAAGGTCAGAAGGCTGATTGTGAGAGGTTAGAGTGAGAGGAGAGGAAGTAGAGGCATCTATAGTAGATGGCCTTTTCAGGGAGTTTAGCTACAAAAGGCAAAAGAGAGATATAGAATGATACTGGGAATGGAAGGATCAAGGAAGAATTTTTCAGAATGGAGGTGACATGGGCACGTTTATTAGCTGTGTGTCCCTGGTTAAGTCACTTAACCCAGATTACCTCCAAAAGAAAAGAAAATGTGTAATTGAATGAGGATGACAAAGAGGGAGGGGGCGATCTATTAGAGGAGTTGGGATAGAGTAGAATTACTTGAGCAAAGAGAAGGGTTAAGCCTCTGTAAGGATTAAGGTCACCACTTTGTGTGAGATAGGCATGTAGGAAATAGTGGCAGAAGGCATAGGAGTGATATGAGATGGGAAAAGGGAAGACATTGGGAGAATGGGAGGACTTAAAGAGGCATGTTGAATTAATCCTAAAGACACTGTGGTACCTTGCAGGAGACATTACCATGCCAAGCTATTCACAGAAACTGAGTCAGAAAAGTAGCCATCTTGAACAACTTCCAGAAATCCCTAGATTTAAGGAGTAAGAAAGAAACTATCATGAAATCCTAGAATTCTACTGGCTGTACCACTGCCCCTGAACAGCCCATGGCTCCTAGAGGAGCACCTTACACCATTAAAACTGGGATGCCAGCCATTGGTTCAGATTCTGCCTCTGATGTTTACTAGCTGTAGACAAGTCAACCAATCTTTCTGAGTCTCAGCATCTGCATTTTCTAAATGGGAAGTGGAGGACTTGATGGGGGGTATTGGAGTTGATGGCCCCTAAGGTCCCTTACTGCTCTAAATTTATGATCCTAAAACTGGATGGCTTCTGAGGTGTCTTCTAGCACCCAGCCAATTATCATATTATCCTAGGACTTCAGTTATTTCAGTACCCCAAGCCAACTTCAAAATGGATACTTCAGCATCACAAATATTCCTCCTCCAAGAAAAAGATCCACTTGTCTCTAACACTATGTCAAAATGACATCGATCACTGAGACCGTGGTAACACTGGGATGAAACCAAATATGCGAGTTAAGGAGGCATTTGTGAATAAGGGCTTGGTAGCAGATGAATTAAAAAAAACCTGACGAGAATCCCAGAGGCAGTTAAGAAGCATAGCACTGGTTGACACCAGCAATTGTGAAGAGAAAACAATGCACCAGAAATCGAAGAGAACATCCTGCAACTAGAGACACTAAGTAGTGTTTTTCTTTGGAAACCATAGCCTTTTGAGAAGCCCCAACTGAGAATTCTGGTACCTCTAGCAAATTGAGTTGAGCTAGGGGAAGGGGAAAAGGAGAAGGGAAATGCATAGAGACCCTAAGACCCTCTCAAGGCCTTCCTATGGAGAAAACTTAGAAGTCATTGAGTCCAACTCTATCATTTTACAGTTGAAGAAACTGAGGCCAGGAGAGTTAAATGAATTGCCCAAGGTCATACAGACAGCAAGTGGCAAAGCTGAAATTTGAATTCAGGTTCTCTGACTTCAAATCCATTGTTCTTTCTACTGTATCCAATGGTGCCTCTTAAATATCAACTGCTGACACCCAAGATGGGCATCTTAGGTGACATATTGCATAGTGTGCCAGGCCTAGAGTCAGAAAGAGTTCATGAGTTCAAATCTGGCCTCAGACTGGCTGTGTAACCCTGGGCAAGTCACTTTTCCCTGTTTGTCACAGTTTCCTCATCTGTGGGATGAGCTGGAGAAGGAAATGGCAATCCTTCCCCTCCAGTATCTTTGCTAAGAAAACCCAAAATGGGGTCACAAAGAGTTAGACATAACTAAAAGTGACTGAACAACAACAACAAACCCCAAGATAGAACTAGGGACATTGAGATCTTTGGTCTAAGACTCTCAACAGTGGGCTATTTCAACCACTCAATCCTGCTAATCCATCACTAAGAACCCTGAGTAGGTCAAGTGGCATGAATTAACAGGCTGCAAGCAACTCTGGTGTTCTGGCCAGCTGCAGTCATGGCAGCATGGGATTGGGGAGAGCAGCCCTGGGAGAAAGACTTAATGGTGACAACTCTCAGGGAGGGAATTCAGGTAGTGCACTTGCTCCCTGTAGCAAACCTTTGTACTTTGTGATCCTCTGCCACCCTACGCCCAATGAGGCATAACCAGTCTAATCAATCAGCAATCATTTATGAATTAATTGCTTACTATGCGTCAGGCACCATGCTGAGACTGGAGATACAAAGAGTTGTAAAAACCATCCCTACCCTTGAGGAGCTTATATTCTAACAAGGGAGACAACACATATACATACACACACATATATTATATATGTATTATATACTTTGTATATCTGTGTGCGTGTATATATTATATACATATAGATAGTCAAACCTCACCCCTCAACCCAACATTGTCACCCTGAGAAAAAGCCCAGTAGCCTCATTCTCACTATTCTCTCAAATTCCTTAGTAATGAGTCTGAGTGAAAATCAGTTTCCTCATCTTTAAAATGGAAACCCTAGGAAATATTCTCCTATGCCTTTCCTCACAGGGGTATTCTAAGTTAGGAATACACGTGAAAACGCTTTGAAACACTACCGTCCCGCTCAACTAAGACAAAGACTTCACACCAAAGAGTAACTCTGGGTTCAAATGCAACAATATTCAGAATATTCAGTCAAAACTTGCCAGTTATTAAATACCCAAAAGCTGCGGGATCAGTTTGTCAATTCGGTGCGGTTAAAAAAATTTCCCCCTTTATTGCCCTCTTCCTGCCAATATAGATTTACTGCCAAGAGTGGCACTAGATTTACATAAGCCCCAGTGGGAAATCTAGTGACATAAGAGCTAAAATGAATATGGTGCCATTGGATTGGGAACCAGAGGACTAGAGTTCAAATCTGGTTCTCACTGAAAGGCATTTAACTTTGCTGAGCCTCTATTTCCTCATCTATAAAATGAAAGGGTTAAGTCAAATGATTTCTAAGGTCCCTTCTAGCTCTATGCCTAGAATCCTAGGAACATTTTGGAATGGATAAATTTTTAAAAAGAAAAAGAAGGAAGAAGAAGAAAGAAGGAAGACAAAGGAACAGGGGAGAGAGAAGAAGAAAGGAAGGAAGGAGGGAGGGAAGGGAGGGAGAAAGGAAGGAAGGAAGGAAGGAAGGAAGGAAGGAAGGAAGGAAGGAAGGAGAGAGGGAGGGAGGAAAGAAGGAAGGAAGGAGGGAGGGAGGGAAGGAAGGGAGAAAGGAAGAGAGGGAGGAAGGAAGGAAGGAAGGAAGGAAGGAAGGAAGGAAGGAAGGAAGGAAGGAGAGAGGGAGGGAGGAAGGAAGGATGGAAGGAAGGAAGGAAGGAAGGAAGGAAGGAAGGAAGGAAGGAAGGGAGAAAGGAAGGAAGAAAGGAAGGAAGAAAGGAAGGAAGGGAGGGAGGAATGAAGGAAGGAAGGAGAGAGGGAGGAAGGAAGGGAGGGAGGGAGGAAGGAAGGAAGGAAGGAAAGAGGGAGGGAAGGAAGGAGAAGAAGAAGTAGCCATAGTTTTCCACAATGCACAAACCAATCACTAGAATTTGAGCCAGTCCTATAGACGCCTTTTGTTTGGTAGACGTCAGATAGTTCTCTGAAGCATCTTAGGTGTTTGCTTGTCTATTCTAATATTTTTTTTCCACTGAACCAATTCACAGCAGCAGGTGAGAATGGAGGATGTTGCAAGAGAGCTTGGAATAGATCAAGTTTAAACCTGGGGTCTACAGACTCCCAAGAGCCCTGTAGATAGATTCCAGGGGATCTATGAACTTGGATGGGGAAGGGGGTGGATTACATCTTTATTTTTGCTAACCTTTGGTTTCCTTTGTAACCCTACGTATTTTACTTTTTCACGTTTAAAAACATTCTCCTGAGAAGGGGTCCACAAAGTTCACCAGACTGCCAAAGGGGTCCACGATAGAAAAAAAGATGATGAACCCTGTGGAGTAGAGGATGGCATGCCTAGTTTAAGAGGTAGTCAGAGTGGGACTGTGTTACAAAATGCTCGGTTTATGACTGATTGGATTTATAGCTGGTTTGTAAACTTTCACGCACTATATAAATGTGAGCCATTAGTATTATTCTTTTGTAAATGATGAAACTGAGGCCCGGAGAGGCCTGATGTCATACAGGTAGTAGTCTTAAGTTATTCTGGGACTAAAGAAAATACCTCAAATACCCAGAATAAGAATAATGACAGGGTTTAAAAGCACCAGCTTTGGAATCAGCAACACTGGAGTTCGAATCTCCCCTCTGGCCACACACTGATGGTGTGACCCTGGGAGATTTGCTTAAACTCTCAGTGTCCCCAGAGAAGGTGGGCTTTGGGAAAGGAAGTTCCTTCCCAAGAGCTCTCTTTACAAATGAAAGCCCTGGTAAAGTGCACACGTATAAAAAGCTTTCAGGTTTGCAAAGCACTTTATATACGTTGGTTGTTGTTGTTCAGTCATGTCTGACTCTTTGTGATTCCATTTGGGGTTTTCTTGGCAAAGATATTAGAGTGGTTTGCAATTTCTTTCTCCAGCTCATTTTACAGATGAGGAAACTGAGGCAAACAGGGTTAAATGACTTGCCTAGGGTCACATAGCCTCTTGGTGAAGTGACCTATCAAGAATTGCTACCCAATTGCTTTTGAGAACTGGATCTGGAGTCAAAAGACCTGGGTGGGAGTCTCAGCTCTACCACTTAAGGTCATTTATGACCGTGGATGAATCACAACTTTTAGAAGCCCCAATTTCCTCATCTGTAAAATGAGAGGTTTGGACAAGTTGGTCTCTAAGGTCTCTTCCAGTTCTAAAAGCTCCTGTTCTAAAAGATCTGGGGCCCTGAGGTAACATTAGTACTGGGTGGTATGATGGTTCATATCTCTTTATAGTTTTGACATTGCACAGCTAGTACTTGTGAGGCTGTTAAGTTCTCTTGGCCACTAAGCCTGTAATTCAGGTAAACTATAACCCCTTGGATAGTGGTGCCTTGGTCATGGTTGTGCCTAGCTAGGTCGAATACCCAATAGGCTTTTTCTCCACAATCATGCTTTTAAAATGCTTAAAAAATAGAACAGTTGATTGAAAACAACTAGGCATAAGTAATAATTAACATTGGCAAAATATCGTATTTATATAGAATGTGCAGTTTAGAACAAGATCGTATACCAAAATGGAAAGTGCTGCCTTAATGGCTAATCAGCAACCCACCACTGTGGTTTTCTCAATAGACAATGATGGATAGCCTTATCAGGAATGTTGGAGAGAAAGGAGTTAGACAAAGGATCAAGAGAGAGCCCTGGAAGGATCACTGGCTTTGGAGCAGGAAGACCAGGATCCAAACCCTCCCTCTGATACTTTCTGGGTGACCTGGGACAAGTATTTCTTTGGCCTTAATTTTCTCTTCTATAAAATATAAGGATTGGACTATATGACCTTTGAAGAACCTCATCCCATCCCTCTACCCCAGTATTAGATGCATGACCCTGAGGTCCTAAATGATCTCTGAGATCCCTTCTGATTCTAGGATTCTCTGAAATACAGAAGGCCCTGGAGCCTTCCATGAATCACTGCAGTTCTGACATCATGACAAGATCTAGGGAGAAAGCTATCTTCAGCATCTCCCAGAGTTCTGTATTTAGGTACCTTACTCACCGATAATTAACTGTTATCGATCACTACCCTTTCCAACCTGCCTCTGTGTTCACGCTTGAGAAAAAGAACATGTTTCCACCTCATCCAGACCCCTTCCTGATGTCTGAAGCTGATGCCATGTTTATTCATGGCAGTATCAACAGCCCCTTTGCATGAATAGCCTTTGTAGGCAACTTCCCTAGACCTTCTGACCTTTGTGTCAAGAGAGACCTAACAGGCTGTTAGCTAATGAGGATGTTCTGCTTTAGCACCCTTAGTACTCCTGATCAGTTAGGATGTCTCTTCTGTGTGCCCTCACATAACTTCTTGTCTCATGATGACTCAATCAATCACCAATCTTTTATTAAATGCCTGCTTACTGTCAAGCACTGAAAGATACCGATGCAAAAGTGAGACCATCCTTTTCATTGAGGAGTTTGAATTCTACCAGCAGAGAGAGCAGAAGAAGAGATAAAAATTAACAGCAGTGCTATGCTGCTGGTCTTCTCAAAAACCCTCTAGTTAAGAGAGGCAGTAGGGAACTAAGGAAGAAGGACACTAACCCCAGAATCAGAAGACCTGGGTTTGAGTCCTAGCACTGACAGTTATTACCAATGGGATTTGAGACAAGTCATTTAATCTGATGCGTTTCCTCTCTGTAAAATGAGAAATTTGGATTAGATGGCCTCTGATGGCCTCTCTGGTTCAAAATCTGTGATCTTGTATCAGCAGTCAGGGAGGAACAGGACAGGGACAGGAGTGGGGGAAGGAAGGAAAGATGGGAAAATTTAATCTCCAATATAGTTGCTCATAATAATATTTTATAACTCATTTCTCTTGAGAAAATGAATTACTGAAAAATCTGAATTCTAGGATGTTTTCAAAAACATTCAGGCATACATCTTACTCAAAATAAGTTTGCCAGATATTGTCTAAGAGAGGTCCCTATAATAATAAAGACAACTAATGAGAAGATGGGGCTCATTGGAAAAGACCCCTGATGTTGGAAAAGACTAGAGGCAAAAGAAAAAAGGAATGGCGAAGGATGAGATGGAGAGACAGTATCATGGAAACCTCAAACATGAACCTGGACAGACTTTGAGAAATAATAGAGGGTGGAAGGGCCTGTCATGCTATGGTCTATGAGCATCACAAAGAGTTGGATGGGACGGAACAACCGAACAACACCACAGTTCAGAAAGGCCTTAGCTGCAGACTGGGCCCTACCATTGAAATATTCCAGAGACCACCAAATCACCAGGCTAAAAGACAATCGTAACTGAGACTGCTTGGGTTTCAAACTCTTAATAATGCATGAAGCCTATGGCCAGCTGTTCAAGAACCAACATTTTTTGGGCCATGTCCTCCCCCAGAGAAATAGCTGAAACATGAGATGGCCTTAAAACAAGGCAAAGGTGGGAAAAAGTAGGAGGACAATGCTGCTGTCCAACAGATTATCCTTACCACACTCCCACTGTTCACCTGATACATGTGAGAAAGTTTAATGATTGCCGAATGAACGGATACCTGGTATAGCTGTTAGTAACCGGATCGGTACATATCTATATATAGGATAAAAAAAATATAATTGAGAATGTTTTCTGACTTTCTTGACGGGCCACACCTTAGAAAGTCACCTATTGGTTAAAACTGTTGACTCCTAAGATGCCAACAATCGATAAGGCCAAATCCAGTTGCTGGATGACCTTGATGAGCTACAACCTACTAGGATTTACTCCCTGAGGGCAGATGCTGGATCCTTTTCCATCTTTGTGTCCTTTGCACATCACATAAAGCCTTGCAATCAACCAATAATGACTGTTATTATTATTAATATTTAATATAAGCCAGGTACTATGCTAAGCACTAGGGATGCAAAAAAAATTCTAAGGAAGGAAACATAAATACAAGATATACTTAGAGTAACAAGGTAACTTTAGAGGGGAAGGCAGTAGCACCAGAGAGGATAAAGAAAGCCCTCCATCAAGTGGAATTAGAACTGTATCTTAAAGGAAGCCTCAGATTCAGAGTTGGGTGTAAGAAGGGACATCATTCTAGGCACAAGAGACTGACACTGCAGTCATGCGCCATGTTGGGAGATGGAGGCCTGTAGGTCAGTATGGCTGGAGCTTAAGAGTTCAGTGTTTAAGAAGGTGGGAAAGACAGAAAGAGACCAAGAGACCAAGCTGTAAAAAGCTTTGAATGCCAAACAGGAATTTGGTATCTCCTGTAATCTGTGACCACTTGGAATAATGAAAATCTATATGAGGGAAGCAGTTTGATAGAACGGATGGCTCTACAGTCTGAACACAAAATAAGCTCATGCTAAAAATTATGTCATTGGACAACAAAGATGGAAGTGACTCCCCCCACCAAAATTCAAGCACGACATTTGGTCTAATGGCAAAGTATCTATAATTCTGTCAGTGTGGGGACCCTTCTATAACTCAGTGGTTAAGTCCTAGAGTGTTGCCTAGTCAAGAGATTTGCTCAGAGTCACACAGATACTAAATGTCAGAGGCAAGATTTGAGTCGAGGTCATCCTAACACCATGGTTATCACTCTATCCACTAAGCCAAACTACCTGAATATTCAGTGTGATTTTTCTTTTTTGCATGGAAAAGAGGGGAAGACATTTGTGATTTGTGATTGGTGTAGAGAACTCACAATAAACAAACTCCTACCAATGGATATCAGTGACTGTTCTTCAGTCTACAGACTTAGAGAGTTACCTAGGGCTACATGACTTTTCCAGGATCACACAATCACTATGTGTCAGAAATAAGACCTGGACGTACGTTTTCTTGATTTGGAATTCATTCATGTTCTCATATTCTCTCTCTCTCTCTCTCTCTCTCTCTCTCTCTCTCTCTCTCTCTCTCTCTCTCTCTCTCTTTCTCTCTCTCCCCTCTCCCATCTCCATCTCCCCATCCCCCTTCTTCACCCTCCCTTTTTCTCTCCCTCTACTTCCCCCCTTCTTCCCCAACCAATGCTGGTGTGTGTTGCTAGCTTACCTAGATAACTCAGATGCTAAAGAAGTAGGGCTATGGATGCCCTCTAACTTCACAATGGAAAATCATGGTGTCCAGCACATACAAATGGATCTCCCATGCCACAAAATCATTCCTGCCCACTTCAAGACAGAAGCAATTTGCTCTCTTCCCAAAAGAACAATCAGACCTCAGATATCTGGGTTATACAATATATAAAAGTAAAATTGCTTTTGTTAAGTAAGTGACTCATGAAATACATGACAATATGCTCTGCCATTTGCACTGAATATACCATCTTTGTTGATTTCATTATATCATTGGTCAATTTAAAAGCCAAATAGGACTCCTCCTGTAGAGTTCTCTGTCAGAGAGACAGGCAGGCAGAAAGAGATCCAGAGAGGAGGGAATGAGCGAAGGGAAAGGAGAGAGGGGAAACGGTGAGGAAGAGGGTGGGTAGAGAGGAGAGAGGGGGGTTCTCTGAGAGAGAAGTACAGAGCCTGCAAGCTAATTGCCCCTTCTTTGCTCATGTGGGGAAAGCCAAAACAAAAAGTTTAGTCACAAATCCCCCAAGTTTGGGTCCCACGAGGATTGGGTCTCTCCAGAGCCCCAAAGAACCGTCTTTGTTCCATGATTAGACAAGGGATGTAGCTGGAAAGGGCTCAGCTTGTTCCCTCTCTATGTGGGACCCAGAAACTAGCCAATTTTCATACTGTTTGTGGTTTCTTTTTAAAACTTTCCCACAGGTCTATTCAAACCAACTTGGCCAAAGAAAATGTCACTCTCTGATAATCATTTAGAATCAGAGCTGCATGAAATCATCAATTTATGGTCAATTATAAATGACTGAAAAAAACAGACTTTAGTCCAGGCCTTACGTGTCACTAAGATTGTTCTATGAATACTGTTTCTACCAAGATAAGATGAAGTATATAATTTACAAACACACACACACACACACACTCCCTCCAGTGAACTAGGTGCTTTCTCCAAGGCCATAGACTCAGCTGGTTACTTGTGAAACTATCAGCATCTTTGTGTGTGGTTCCTGCCAGCCTGAGGAAAAAAGTCTAGTGTTCTTGTAAATTAGCTGCTTTAGCTTGGTAGAACAACACCCTCCCCAACTCTTAGAAGAAAGAGGGAAAGCAAAAATAAAATGTCCTCTAATCCTGCATTGCCTGTGCTTTGTGATGAAAATGTGTACCTTGGTCCAAAAACTATCCAGAAAATTTCCATGCAGGCTGTTGGCTTTCCATGACAGTTGGATTTTCTGCCTCAGAAAGGGTTAAAGCACCTGTGGAATTTGAGAGCTCAGCTTCCCATCTGAGCTCAACACTGAGCAGGTGTTACTTTCCTGTGTGCGAAGTAGCCACAGCTTAGCGGTTTAGCTGAAGTGAGAGCAGCCCAGAATGTGTTCCCAGATCATCAATAAGAATCTTGTTCCATTTATTTAGATAATCAGAGAACCAAAGTGGATTTTCCTAAGAGCTGGAGAGGGAATCGGCTCTATGTCACAAATGCAAAATGGAAGGCTCCTCTGGAGAAGAAGGCTCATGCTAGACCAGGCCTAAGGTGTGATACCCACTACAAAACTAGCGTTTTTAAACTCTACAGCACCATTTTTAGGTGAGGTTAGGGAGAGACAGGCAACCTAGGTAACACAATGATTCAGCTGCTTCCACAGCTGAGTGCTGTGGAAGACGCTTATTCAATATTTCTATTAAGGCCACTAGAGAGTTAAAGAGGGGAAAAACATACACACAAAGGAAAAATGCATGGGGTTCAAAAGAAAAACAGGATAAAAATGAATGAGAATCAACAAACATTATCAAGTGCTTACTACGTGCAAGGCACTGTACTAAGTAAGGACAGGGGTGGGAAGTTTACAAAGATTTACAAAGTTTACAAACCTGCCTTCCAGAAGATTACACTCTAGTCATGGAGACTATATATTCCAATTTAGTTGCTAAAAGAATCACCCAGGCTATGATCAAGCTTTCCATCTTGCTGGGATCTTGATCCTTGGTCTCTTGTCTGACTTTCTTCTTCTATATCCTTTCAAGTTACCCTTGGTATTCTACTAAGCAAAATTGCAAAGAAACCATGAATACCTAGAGTGATAAGGTTCTGTTCAACACCCACAGTACCCTGGTTGCCACACAGGTCAACAAGATAAAAGACTCAAAGAGCCAGATGGAAATCAGTAGGGCTATCAACCTCTCCCCTACTTCCTTCGTTCAACATTATTGACTTTGTTTTATACTCTTACTAGCAACAAAATTGCTGGTCTCCCTACATAGGCAAGTATATAATATAAATTACATTATAACTATTATAGTATATATACATATATAGTATATATATATAGTATATATATATATTATAATATAAAATGGACAAGGAGGTGGACAAGGTGCATAACAGATTCAAACAGGGAGTTTAACTCTCAGCTGGAAGGATGTGAGAAGAATTAATAGAGAAGATGGCATTCAACCTGGGCCTTAAAAGATTAGATTTCAACAGATGGAAATTCAGGGTGAGGGAGTTTATTCCAGATATAAGGAACAGAATAAGAAAATGTATTTGAAGAAGGGAAGTGAAAGATGATTTAGTAAAACCCCAAGTAGTTCAATTTAGCAATACCTTAAAGGAGGGGAGGACAGCTAGGTAGATAGAACATCAGCCTTGGAATCAGGAGGACCCAAGTTCAAATCTGACCTCAGACTCTTACGAGCAGTGTGACCTTGGGCAAGTCACTTAAGCTTGTTTGCCTCAGTTTCCTCATCTGCAAAATGAGCTGGAGAAGGAAATGGCAAACCACTCCATTATCTTTGTCAAGAAAACCCCAAATGAGGTTACAAAGAGTTGGACACAACTGAAATGACTCAACAACAGCTCCTCCTCCTCCTCCTCCTCCTCTTCCTCTTCCTCCTCCTCCTCCTCCTCCTCTTTCTCCTTCTCCTCCTTCTCCTCCTTCCTCTCCTCTTCCTCCTTGTCCTACTACTACTACAGTAGGGAAAGAAGAGTAAAGTGTAAGTTACTGCAAACCTGGCAGGCAGGTTAGAACCAGGTTGTGAGAATCCTTGAACATCAGGCTAAGCAGTCTGATCTTTATACAGTGGGCAGTGGGAAGCCTTTGAAGTTTTTGAGCAGAGACTTAACATGATCCTAACTGTGTGTTGGGAAGACTACTTAGGTAGTTGTGTGAGAGATGCTTGGAAAGGAGAAAGATGGATGCAAGGGAAACTAGATAGAAGAGCAGCATATAGATTAAAATAGTCTAGACCAGATGTAATAATGGCCCAAACTAGGCTGGTGTCAGTGGAAACTGAAATCAGACGAATGTGATAGATATTGCAGAGATAGAATTAACAGGACTTGCCAAGTTACTGGATATGGCATAAAGGATAAAGTTGTTCAATGAATATAGCAGTTTCAATGAGGGATGATTATCATTAAGACAATGTCAACATGGATCGGTTGTAGTAATATTACCAGAGACCTGGAAAATCCAGCACAAAATGAATTGAAGTGGCATTTATGCACTGGAAAACATGCTGTGGAAGTAGCCAACCCAGATCATTCAGATCTAGGGGGACCAAGATCAAAGCTTTTTACAAAAAAAGGGAGGGCTCTGTAAAAGAACCCATCAGTAAGAGCACTCCCAGCTTCTGTGCTACATTATAGCCAGAATGAAAAATCACCCATTGTTTGCCACCCCATCCAGGCCCAAAATGGACTGTGGTCAGGGAGGAAGAGGTTGTCATGAATTATCCAGTTTAGTAGGCCTATCTTGCACTAACTGGTCATCCTGATGTGTGAATTCACATCTACATATACTCAGAATAGGGCAGCAAATAGTTTTCATTGAAATCCAAATCCCACCAATATCCTTTCAGGTCGCAAGTGGAAAATGGACTGAATCCTCCTATTCCCCTTCCTGCTCTTTAGAGTAAAACCACTGAAATGTGAAAAGCAACAACAGCTTTGGTGTCGTCTATCCCAGCAACCACACAAAGAATAGGCAGGCTGGGCTTGAGAGAAAGAGGCACAGAACCTTCGAGGACGATGAGAAAAGGAAAAAGCACAGGAGCAAAAATGAGCACGGAAGGTCAGAGTCATGAGAATGTCGTCCTTTAATCCTCCCAAAGTCCTTGCCCAGCCTCTCCTCCAGTTTTTTAGCCTCAGAGGAAGAGGTGGCCCTCCTCCTTGCTAAATCTAACCCTGCCCACCTGGACCCTTTCAAGTTGTTCTATTTATATAAGCATTTATATGTATTTTGGGCCATATTGATTTTTTAAAATACATGTAATATAACCCCCAGGAACAATAATCCAGTGGCAAAGATGAAGTCAGATGAAGCCACAGACTGCCTCTGTGATGCTGAGCTCAGCCTCATACCCCTAGTGTATAGAGTTCATAGAAAGTGACAGTTTAGAGGTCATATGTCCTAGATTTTCAATCTGGAAGGAATGTTGGAAGTATCTACTCCAAGTTTTTTGTTTTAACATGAGGAAACTGAGGCCCAGAGAAGTTAAATGACTTTCCCAGGGTTGTGCTGGTAAGTGCCAAGATCAGGATTTGAACCCAGGTCCTCTGACAATCAGTTCATGGCTTTTCCCCCCTGCTCCAAGTTATACTTAGTCTATTGTACCAGACTGATGTCTGCCACTGTTAACAGCTGTGCTATATAGTTCGATATTTGCTTTTAAATAAAACAGGAACACACACAGACAGCCAAGCAGGCCCTGAAACATCATCATTTACATTCCCTAAGGGACATATATGGGTGGATTACTTCTGTCATGGCTAATAATCATTACATTCATCAGGCAGGTGCTATGATTATACCAATTTCACAGATGAAGAAAGTGAGGCAAATAGAAGCTAAGGGGCCTGCCCAGGGTAACATAGCCAGTAAGCGCCTGAGGCTGAATTTGAACTTGAGACATTCTGACTCTTGGTCCAGCACATCGTGCCACCATCATAATAACAATACACAAAACTCAAATTCTCCATCCCTAGAGCCTAAAGCAATATAAACCCACAAGGCAAAACCCTTCCACATGTTTATTCAGGGAGAAAAGACTTGATTTTTTTGCTACGGTAAGAATGGTCAAGGGAGGATTTCCTCCCCTGTGCAACTTTGGGGAACTGAGTCTATAAGAGGCAGCATGGCATATGAGACAGGAAGACCTAGGTCTGAGCCCTTCCTTCTGATACATGCTAACTATATGCCCTTGGGACTAGTGCCCCAAGTGACAGTACAACACTGTAAATTTCAGAGCAGGTGCCAATCTGCATTGGTAAAGGGGTTTTCCTCACTTGGGAGGAGGGGATTATATTTTGTTTTGATTAACAATAGTTCATTAACAATAGATATGTTATATTACATTATATTATGTCATGTCATGTCATGTCATGTCATGTCATGTTATGTTATGTTATATTAGAACAGCTTTTATTCCCTGAACCTATACTACAGTATGAGGCAGCCCAAGGGTATGCTGAAAGCTACCTGGGAATGAAATTTTGCCACAGTCTATCCATATACAGATAAACAAGAACTGATAACAGTGATAAAATAGGAAAATTCCATGTCTTGTCCAAATCTTCTCAATAACCTTATCCTTTCTGTCCTCTTTATCTCCAATCTGAGTCTCATCTCTCCTCCTTCTTGCTAAAGCAAACATCTTCACCTGACCCCTGAGTCTCATTCCTCTCCTATCCACCTGCGGCTTTGCTCCTTCAATCGGCCCCTCTCACATACATCTTCACTAAATTCAACAACAATAATAAGCATTTACTAAGCACTGACTATGCTCCAGGTAAGCACTGGGAATACAAATACAAGCAGAAAGAAAAACTCATCCCTGACCTCAAGGATCTTGCCTTCTAATAAGCAGTGGACAACACATAAAAAGAAGTCTTTTGGAGGGGGGGAGTCAACAAAGAAGGTCCCTGGCATGAGGCACGGTAGAGCCTGGACGCCCTCCTTAAATGGAGGTTCTGTGAGGAGCCATCCATCTAGCCAGAAGAGGTGGCTCCCAGTGTGTGAATTTCAGGGCTGCAATGAGTTTCCAGGATGAAGAGGCTTCCTAGGCACAATAAAGTCAAGAGCCCAACTGGAATACAGCCTGGGGAAGAAGGAAACATGGATATTCTGAGAGCCTTCTTTAAATGAAGGTTCTAGGAATCATCAATCAGAGGGAGAGAGGCAAGGGTAAAGGCTGCTTCCAACATGCGAATTTCAGGGCTGGAGTGAACATCCAGAATGAGGGGGTTTCCATGGTAGAGAATGCCTAGAGTACAGCCTGAAGAGGAATGAGGAATCTCTCTTTTCCTAATGGCTCTTTTCCCTAGTCTACAAAAATCTCGGATTTTGACCACTAAAAGAAATTTTTTTAAAAAGAAACCTTTCCTTAACCCTACCACCTCCCAAACTATCATCCTATCTCCCTTTCCCTCTTCTAAAAAGTGTAATCTACATTATATACTACCACTTTTTCACTACCCAAATGTTACACTGAAACTTATCTTCCATCCCAATCACACTGAAGTGGTTGTCTCTATGGTCATGATAATCTCTTTATCACCAAAGTCAACAGGTTTTTTTCCTGTTCTGATCCTCTTTAGCTTTTCTATATGTACCCTCTCTGCCCTTGGTTTCTAAGACACTATATTCTCAGGTTTTCCTCCTGCTTCTCTGACCACTAACTACTCTATTCTTTTTGCTGGTTAATAAATCTAACATTTATATAGAGTTTACCGCATTCCAAATACTATGCTAAGCACTTTACAAATATTCTCATTCACTCCTCATGACAATGCAGGGAGTCAGGTGCTACTATTATCCCCCTTTACAGATGAGAAAACTGAGGTAAATGGAGAAATGGCTTGCCCCAGGTCACACAGGTAGGATTTGAACTCAGGTGTCTCTGACTCCAGGCTAGGTGTTCTACCCGCTGTGCTGCCTAGAATTCTTCAGCCTTTTCTTTTTCCTGGGTAATTATTTAGGCTGGACTCTCGACTAATTATGTATTTCATTTAGGAGAATCTGCAATGTTTCCAGTTTTGATACAATCCAAACAATATCATCTGTAAATGAGTGTATCTGGAGTGTCTCACCACCTATAGGGAATTTCTCTTCCATTCAGATTCTGTGGCCCTCATGACCTCTCATTCTAACTCCTGCAATAGCTTTCTGATTCATCTCTCTATTTCCAGTACATTCTCTATAGAACTACCAAAATCTTCTTTCTGTATTGTTCTAAACATATCACTTCCCTACTCAAAAGTCTTCACTGTCTCCCTAGAACCCCTAAGATAACATCCCAAATCCTCAATCTGGCATTTATAACCCTCTTTCACAAGACTCCCATTCATCTTTCCAATCTTATTTTATATAGCTCCTCTCTTTAAATTTTTTTTTTCCACTCATTTGAGCCTTCTCCTCCAGTCCCTGGCTTTATTCAAAACATAGCTTAGATGCCACCTTCAATATGTAGCTTTTCCTCATCTAACCCCACCCCCTCCAGCTATTAGTGCTCTCTTTTTCTTGAAATTGTGTTGCAAACTTTAATTAACTGTATATATGTTGGATTTCCCAGTAAAATATATACTCTTTAAAGGAGGGCAGGTACTGTTTGCTTTTTTTTTTACTCTGTATTTCCATGGTGCCTGGCACATAGTAGATGCTTAATAAATGCTTATTGATGGATTGATTTATATGCACAGGACCTTGAACACAATCAGAACTTACAAAATTAATTGAACTGAATAGAATGATGGTAGCAAACATGTTTGGCAAGTTTATGTTTCCCTGCTTAATGCTTTTCTTGAGTATTAATAATCAGAGAGTCATTAATCAAGATTATTTATGTTGTTACATCTCTCAAGGAGGCTTATATGATATTGGCACATGCCTGGTAAATTTTTTGTTGGAAGTATGCCTTTAATATTGAACTTTACAAAGTCAATCTTTTTTTGTAACCAAGAAACAAGAAATACACCAAGATCTTGTATACTCTACACTTTTTAGTCAATTGCACGACTGTTAATAAAAAGATGTGATTTGCTGTGGGAAATCATCTGCAAAAGCCTTCATCTACTCTTCTCATATTTGTTTTTTGAAGGGGGGAGGTGAGGCAATTGGGTACTCTTCTCATATTTGAATCGAGAATACCCACAATATTTGCAAAACTATTCTTATAAAGTAGGAATTTGAGTTATTTGTTGTTTATGCCTTCTAGGTCACTTCTTTGGAGGGCAATAATATAATCTGGGTTCTTTTTCATTCTCTTAGAGAACCCTAGCACCTTTAAAATTGCAGCACAAATTTTTTGCATGCATTCAATCAGGTTTAACTGCTCTTTCTGACTTCATCTTCTTAAGGGACATCTCTATGTTCTTATATAAAACATCAAGTACTGAGATTTTTGAGACCAAACGATAGAAGAGACAGCAATCTGTTCCATTTCACATCTCTGTCATTCACCTTCCAGTTTTGTCTATAAATGTTCTCAGGTGCTACTCTATAATGTTTTTAAAATGAGTTCTAAATTGGGATTTAACATGAGAGTTTACTGATGTATTCAGAATGACATTTATCAATTTAATGAATACTTAATTCGCCAATCAAAATCTTTGCATTTTACTAGGAGTTTTCTAGAATAAATTTTTAGAAGAAAATAAAAGAGTGACTCTCTAATGGTGAGATTCCATACACTCATAGCACACATCCAATCAAATATAAAAATTGAGGCAGGATAGTTCCAGTATGGTAAGCCAACTGATGGTGAAAATAAATGAGTATAGAAATTCTAGAAAATCTGTTTGATTGTTTCCTCCTTCTAGTTTAATTTATAAGTGTTTTCAGAATGATCGAGCTTAGTTAGGTCTCAAGTCAAACTTTCAGTAAACTCAATGTAATCTTCCATAATAAAAACGCATATCCAAATAGTGCTTTATAATTATAAAGCTTGTTCCTATACATTAGCTTATTTTATTCTCACAATAAGTCCTGCAAGTATAGTTATCCTCATTTTGGAGAAGAGGAAATTGAATCTCAGAGTTGCTAAGTATATTTTCCATGGTCACATGGATGGTAAGAGGTAGAGCCAAGACTCTAATCTAGGTCTTTTAACTCCTAAGCCAACGTTAATTCCACACTATACTACCCACTAAAGTAAGTATAGTTTGTCTGTGAAGTTATACCCAAGAATAACGTAACAATGATTATTATTTATCTCCTAAAAGATGATCAGACAATTTCCTACATGTAAGGAACAAAGTGCTGTAGATGCCACATGTAATGGCAAGTAAAGTGGGACTTTTTGTTGTCTCTTGTTTTGGAGTGCTTCTCAGCGCTAAGGCAATCAAGTGCCTTTGAGTCTTGCCTTTGTTTCAATCAAGAGTCTTTTATTGAATTGGGAGTCTTTGATGACCTGCTTAGGTCACGGGAAGGTTTAAGTCACATGGGTTTGAGCTGCATGGTTGTGATACCCTTTGACCCTGAAGAAGTATATATATACTCTGAGGTTAGCATTTGGCTTGGGGCTCACTCACTGGAAGAGTGTCATGTAATTTGACCAGATGAGACTCTAGGTAGTTGGTAAGGAGCCCCCCGGCTTTGAAAAACCCAGATATTGGTGCTTTTCTCTCTGGTAACTATGTATGTAATTTCTTGGTCAGACGGCTAGAAGCCTGTCTGTTGATTTGTGCTATTTTGCTGTTTATATAATTTCTGCTTGTAATTTCTGTTTGTGTTTTCTCTGAAGTTCAGGATGCTGACTTTTTCCCCTGAACTAAGTGAATGATATATGTATGTTTAATTAGAGTAATATTGTTAACCCCTTAAAGTTGCTTTTCTTAGGAAAGCAGATTAAAGAACCTGTGCTAGGAGCCCTCCTGTGTACTGCTGTTATTGGCCTTACACAGCCACAGTAGTGGCAAGTGGCATTGTTGTTATACCACTATAACTGAGACATGGCTTTTACCCTAAAGATTATAGCCTAATAGGAGAAGTGAGATATAGAGTGTAAGCCAGCCTGACAGGGCTCCTAACTTTGGGTAGCTGGAGAGGCTGTAATAAAAGGCAATCTTCAGGGCCAGCTCCCCACTGGCCTTCACATTGGTAGCATTGGTAGACTAGCCTGGCACATAGTAAGCACTTAATAAGTGCTTTATCTATCATTCTGAGGTTCTTTCCATCTCCAAGTCTAGGAAACATTATATTCTCAGTGTGTGAATACTCCCTCTAGCAATAGAGATCAAAAATCCCTCCATGTCTTCAGTAGATGGTCATGAGTTGCTACAACTGAAAAATATCATCTGGTAGCCACATTTCATCTTGATGAGCATCTCCATACTTGGGTAAGAAGATCCTTGGATCATGTGCCAAGGAGTGACCTTAAATCCATTCCAATTTAATTGGACTGGCTAGAGGTTGCACAGCCTGGCCTTGCACAGCCAATAGGTACTTCAAAATAACACTGAGGCATCAGAGGAGGATGTTAGTAGAAGTATTCTCCATTACTAGCAAGAACTGAGGGCTGCCTAGAGAAAAAATAGCAAGTATCCAGTGAGTGCTCTAAAAAGGCTTGCCACTAATTCTTTCCCAATCCAAGGCTCCTTTAGGCAAGGAGCCCTCAGGAAGCTGCTTCAGTATAAAGAGAAGAAGAATCAACACTTGCATTGACTTGCCTAGAAAAGACTTGTGTCAGAATGAAACAGGTGAAAAGAGTTATCTAAATCTGATTCATCCATAGTTTAAGCCTCAGGAGCTGTGTTAATGACATTCTAAATCCTCAGTGACAGATTGTATGGCTTTTCAAAGGGAGTTGGAGAAATCCTCTTTGTCTCGTTATCACTTCAAGCTGGATTTTTAGCAGAAAATCCTTTCTTTAAAAAAAATGGGATAAATGTAGTCAGACGCTAGGCTAAGCTTTTGATTCCTTTGCCTGTGATATGGAATAGGCATTTGAGACATTTTCTCAGACAGGAGAGAAAAAAAGATCTTCAAGATTGTCACTTTTCACTCTATATTTTAAAGATGATACAGATTATATCAGTCATTGGGCAATATTTAATTTTTAACATCCCTTTATCTCATGTTTAAAGTTAAGCCAGACCATAAGTATTTTAACCCACTGGACACAAGAGTCCACATTATGTGTTTATTAATATAAATCTAATTTTACTTCTATAGCCAGAATTTTGGTCTTAACAAGTTCCAAAATAAGTCCAAAGTTATTTTTGTCAATGGGAACAGAAAAGCAAAATAAGAATCTAAGTGTCTGCCCAATCTTCCTGTGCATTTTTTTTTGCACTCAAAAATATCCTCTATATGGTGTATAAGCATACAGCCCAGGGCCCACAAAAACTCTCAGCTTTCAAGGAATGGCCCAACACCAAATCACTTTCTGTCTTCGCTTCTATGCTCTGACCTGGAGATACTCCCAGAAAATCTTCTAATATACTCAGGCTATTGCACATCTAAGTTCCCCAAATGTGGATAATAGGAATTCCTAGCTCCTATATAAGCACTGAAGATAGTACGTGCAAATCAAGCATGGGACAGCCTTTATCTTACCCCACAGAAATGCAGTCAATACAAAGGACCCACAGGAACTCATAATATATTACCATATAATGCATTCAGATAGCCCATTATCTCCCCCAGAGGTGAAATGAACATGCAATTGCTCTCAGGGAAATCCTCTGACATGCTGGTAAGTCCATCTTTCCCACAGAACTGTACACAGTTCTTCCAAAACCCATAACACCACCCGTTGGTTGATATTCTCCCCAGAAGGTTAGCATACTTTTAAGGCTATTAAGCAAGGAATAGCATTCCCATTGCACCAGAACTAGAGGCTAGCCAGTAAGATGATGCATAAGAACTATGTGGATGGTCTTATTCTTTCCCCCCAAAAGTTAAAGAAACACCCTCTCTCACTAGGAGGTCTGAATCCTGAACTCTTGAGCCTGGGACCTCCCAAACTTGGGAACTATTGAATTTGTGATTACACATGGGGCAATTTCCTAAAGCTTCTATTGCCCAAGAAATCTCCCTGACCAGAGAATTTAAAATATTTTTTCCTCTAAAAAGAAGTTTGTGATTCATAAACATTGTCTCAAAACAACTGGGTACATTTGTTCTTCTATGTGCCTTTCTAGTCAAGTTAGTAAGCATCCACTATGTGATAGTTACTACACTAAATGCTGAGGTAGCAAAGAAAAGCAAAAGACAGTACCTGCACTCGAGGAATTCACAATCTAAAGGAGTGGACAACATGAAAACAACTATGAACAAACAAGATCTATAAAGAATAAATCGGAGATGACCAACAGACAGAAGGCAATAGCATTAAGGGTAACTGGGAAAGGCTTCTTGTAGGAGGTAAATTTTTAACTGGGACTTGAAGGAAGCCAGGGAAGTCAGGAGATGAGTATGAAGAGGGAAAGAATTCTAGGCATAGGAGACAATCACTGAAAAAATGCCCAGAGTTGGGAGACGGAATATCTCTTACAAGGAAAAGCAAAGATCCCAGAGTACATAGAGGGGAGTAAGGCATAGGAAGACAGGAAAGGTAGGAAGAAGTAAGCTTGTTAGGAGCTTTAAAAGGCATTTGATTCCAGAGGCAATAGAGAGCAACTGGAGTTTATTGAATAGATGGGTAACATGGTCAGACCTATGCTTTAGGAAGATCAATTTGAGTAAGGAGTCAAGGACAACTCAGAAGTTGCAAGCTGACATGACTAGGAGGATGATGGTATCTTTGACAGTAATAGGAAAGTTAGGAATAGTAGGGGTCTTGAGGAGAAAGAAGAGTTTGGTTTTCAATATGTTGACTTTAAAATATCTATGGGACATCCAGTTCAAGATGTTCAAGAGACAGTTAAAGATGGGTGACTATAGATCAGGAGAGAGGTTAGGGCTGGATCTGGGAATCATTAGCATAGAAACAATTATTGAATCCATGGGAGCTAATGAAATCACCAAGTGAAATTATTACAGAGGGAGAAGAGGGTCATGGACAGAACCTTGGAGGATACCATAGTTAGTGGCTATAATCTGGCTAAAGATACAGCAAAGGAGACTGAGGAGTGGGCAGACAGATAGGATGACCAGGAGAGGTCAGTGCCACAAAAACCTAGAGAGAAAAAAGTATCAAGGAGAAGAGGATGATCAATCGTGCCAAAAGCTACAGAGAGGTAAAGAAGAATAAGGACTGAGTAATGCCCATTAGATCTGATATTAACAAATGACCAAGAATTTTAGAGAAAACAATTTCATTTGAATGATGAGGTCAGAAACCAGACTATAGAGAGTTAAGAAGGGAATGAGAGGAAGGGAAGTGGAAGCACTGATTGTAGCCAGCCTCAGTGGGAATTAAATTACTTCTAATGTCCCTTCCACCTGTAAATCTATGATCCTATAATTAGAGATACTAGAAAATCCATTTAGCCTCATTGAGCTTCAATTTTCTCATTTGTAAAATTCAAGGGGTAGCAGGAAAAGTTGGACTAGACCAGGTGCTCTTAACCTGGGATCTGTGAACGAGATAGATAGATAGATAGATAGATAGATAGATAGATAGATAGATAGATAGATAGATAGATAGAAACTATTTCAGAATAATTGGTTTCCTTTGTAATTCTGTGGGTTTTATTTTATGCATTTAAGAACTTTATTCTGAGAAAGGATCCACAAGCTTCAGACTGCCAAAGGAGTCCAAGACCCAAAAATGGTTAATAATTCCTATACTAGATAAATCCTAAAGTTCATTTCAGCTCTAACATTCTCCAATTCTGTATTGGCATGCTCACATGCAGAAGGGTTCACTGCCAAGGCGAGCTGCCTAGTTATAAGATCAAGCCATTATCAGACCGCCATTCCAGTTTCTTAAAGGACCTCACAAATCTTTGAGGCTGAATGACAAGACTGCAAGGCAAGCCTTAGGCAGGACACAATGCTTAGATGGTGGAGGTTAAAGAACCCCACAGTACCTCTATGATAAAGAGTCCTGTGGTCTGAAATGAGGCTGACACTGTAAACCTCTGGGCAGCACAGTATATGTAGCAGGGAAAGGTGTGGGTCCAATACCTTATAGACCAAGAGGAGTGAAAAGTAGGGTGAAAACTAGGCCAAGAGGGTGGGAATGAATGTCTTAGAAAAGTAGAGATTCCAAAATGATGAGAGACCATTTCTATTACCAAAGGCTGATCCTCATTTGGGGAGAAAAGAGAAGGATGTAGAAGCCTAAACTAGAGTAGAAGGAAGATCTTCCAGTACTCTTGCTGAAGACCAGACCCAACAATCTTCTCTTGGCAAGAATCAGTGTCCTTTTTTTCCCCTCTCTCATTCTCAAAGAACCCTTCAGGGATAGGAGGTGAAATGTCACCTACAGGCGAGAGCTAGCAGGTCAGTTTGACTCAAAGTATATGAAGGGAAATAAGGAACCTATGGAATAAGACTGGAAAGCCATGTGGGAGCCAGATGGTGGAGAGTTTTAAATGGTAAACTGAATATTTTATCTTGAAACTGACAACTGAATATTTTATCTTAGAGGCATTTAGGAGCCATGGAAGATTTTCTTGAATAGGTGAATGATATGATGAGCTCTGTGGTTTAGAAACATCAATTTGGTCATTTTGTGGAGGATGGATTGGAGGAGGGAAAACTAGAAGCAGAGAAACCAATTAGAAAGCTATTATAACAGTCCATATGAGAAGTGAAGACTGCCACAACTAGGATAGAGTCTATGTGCAGACAGAGAAAACAGGATGGATGGCTGACATACTGCAGAAGTCAAATCGACAAGGCTTGGGAAGCTCTTGAGGATAAATTCTCAAGGCACAAAAAGAAATTATTGTGATGGGGAAAAGAAGAGTTATCTAAATAAATTAATGTGGATGTGCAGGAAGCTCATCAACAAGCTTGAAATTTTAAATGATATTGACAAAATATGGAAATAAAGTAAGGTATTGGCAGATAAATACAAGAGCATGCCATGATTCTCTGAAACTAACCTCAGGAGTACTAAAGTTCAGAGTGAACTTACAGGTCATTTTATAAGAAAAAGATGAGGGAACTGTGGCTAGACAGCAGGTGTCTGAAAAAGATACAGGAGTTCTACCGGACTGCAAGATACATAAGGAGTGTAATATGGCTGCCAAAAAGTCAATACCATATTAAGCTGAATTAAGAGAAGCATAATGCTCAGAACCAGAGAAGTGATTTTTTTGTGGGGGGAGTAGTTAGGAGAGGTTCCAGACATCTGATTTCATTGATGTAGGGAGCTTTCAATATGGAAAACTCCCTCCACCAATGCAGATCAACAATTGTTCTGTACCCTCTTGGTCACCATCCCCAAGTCAACAACCTGGCATTGCTCTATTTAGCACATCCAACACATTGCTTCACATAGATTATAATCACAGCATGCTTCCTGTCACAGAGATATCCCCAAAATAAGAAGGTTGTAACTTGTTTTTGTTCAGATGGGTATTTTCCCTGCTGCTGTTAATAACGTTTACTGCTTTGGGTATGGTACTCTCTGTACCCTAATGGATCCTGTGATTCTTAAAGATTGTGGGAGGTTTTTAATGATTAATTTGTATTGCTAGTGCAGTTATCATTCCCTTCATTTATGGGTAACACCTATACCTAAGTATAGCTAAGTAAGCAACTTGACACGTGTGCTTTGGGGCATGAAACAAGGCAAAGAACATGAAAACTGCCCTGCCTAGTCTTAAATTCCATTCTGCTTTCTGACCAAGCCCAGAGGTCACCTCAGTGATCATTAACTGAACACTCCCAGTGAACTAGATGCTGTCACAGCAATCATGGGACTCACCATTGCCCATGGCTAATGAGTTCGCCCAATCCAGCCACCCTACAGAATCACAACTGGACAATACAAGGGATATGTTCATTGTGGGCAAGATTTACAACACCCATAACGATTCTCAGGAATGAACACTGCCTATGCAAATGATCGTAGGTCTTACGCATCACTGGATTTTCATTTTGAAAATGAGTTTCTCTCACTCTGGACCCTGTGCTTCTATCGATGCATCCTAAGATAAAAGGAGCTTTCTTCACTGCTATGTCCTGTAGTTGACTGACATCAAGTTTGCAGTCCACTAAAACCTCCAGATCGTTCTCGCATGAACTGCTGCTCAACTTTGTTCTTGACCTTATTTTTGACAGGAGGCAGGGTGGCAGAATGAGAGAAGTACTTAGAGACAGAAGGCTTGGCTCTGAGTCCCAGGTCTACACACACTACCTATGTAATGCTAAGGAAACCATTTAACTTCTCTGAGTATTCTTTATCTGTAAAACGGAGAGCTCACTACCTCAAAGTGTTGCTGGATCTTTAGCACTTTGTAAACTTTGAAAAAACAAACTGTGGTGGTTGTAGTAGTAGTGGTAGTAATGGTGGTGGCGGTGGTGGTGGTAGTGGCAGGAAGCATTTATAAAGTGCTTTATGATCTGCAAAATGCTTTGCCGATTTCATCTCATTTTATCCACAACGACTTAGGGAGGGAGGTGCTATTCTTACTCCCACTTTAGAGATGAGGGAGCTGATGGAGATTTAAATGATTTAAATGTTATACAGCCTACATAGCTTATAAGTATCTAAGACCAAATTTGAACTCATCCTCCCGTGAAATAATTATCAGTGACTCAACAAAAGGAACCAATTCCTTGTCCCAAAGTACACCTGGAAGAGACACCTCATGGAAGCCCAGAATTCATCTCTTTTTTGCCCAGTACCAGGTATCCCAGAGCCCTGAGACCCAATTACTTTAATCGATGAACTAGGGAAAACTAGAAAAAAAACTTATCGAGGCTCATCAAAATGCTAAAGTTCCAAATTCTATTTCAAACCCTGGGTCAGAGTGACCACAAATTCTCTTTCAGTTGAGTACTGACAAGCAAGCATACTTCACCAATCTACCTTCCGTTCTACTAGCTTCCCAGTTTCAGTCTTTCTGGCTTAGGTGGAGGTGGCCTGACCATCCTATTGCTTCCAAATCCTCAGGCCTATTATTCCGCAACTTCCCACCCAACCTGGTAAACTAATCACCTCACCCATTCCACAGCATACTTTGGAATTATCCTGTTGTCAACAAACTCCCCTATATCCTTATATTTTTCAAACAATATTCCTTTCTTCTCATAATGATCAAAACCTGGGTCTCTCCTGAGGAGACCACATTCCTTACAATTTCCTTGAGACATGAATGGCCATTCTTTCTCCATATCCCCCCACAATTTTGTCTGGTCTTCAGCAAAGATAATAGCACATCTTCCCTCTGTTCTTGTTTAAGCTGTTACAGTCTTCCCTTGTCCTCCTGTAATGGCCACCACACTGGCACACCCAAGATGGCTGCTAGCACAGGTTTTTAGATCTGCTTTACTAAGGAAAGCGACTTTGAAGGGGTCAATGATCTTCTTTAATTACATAAAATACAAACAGAGGAAATACAGAGAAGCAAAATAAAGACCAACAGACAGGGCTCTACTGCCTGAACCAAAACAATACTGCTACATATATTTACATTCACCACTGGATCGAGAGAGCCTTTATCTCTGAGCAGTAGGCAAGCTCTGAACATACAGCCACTCAGAGACTCAACCAGGGAATCACAAGATCCTTTTCATAAGCGAGCCCCAAAGCAAAAAGCTCACCTCTCAGAATATATACTCTTTCAGCTGATAGGCTCAGAGCCAGAAGGCATCACAACCCTCCTGACTCAGTGCCCAATCAGAAATTAACAAAAAGTATGTAAGCCTTCCTACAAGCAAGCTAGCTTCCCTTAATGGGCTCTACGTGAGGCCTATTGATGGGCAGGGAAGATCTTATTCCCCATTAACCTTACACCTCCCCAACTCATAGCCCTCCTCACTTGAATCCAGTTCACTTGCAAGTCATGGCATCATCTTCTTGATGTCATGATCTTCTTAGGGAACAAAAGACAAACCATACACAACCAATTCACAGGGAAAGGAGAAAGAGAAAAGACACATTTCACTCCATACAGCATCCACACCATTCCTCTACCACCATCTTTCAGTGATCTTTCCATCTCTGTGGTTAATTGATTCCACTTGTACCTCCATCCTTGCTTCTGCTATTTTCTGACCTCCAAGTTATTCTGCCTATTTTTTCAAAGACTTTATCCCATCACCTTCTATTAGGCTCAAAGACTGGACTCATGCTGAGAACCCCTCTAACAACTCAACCATATGATTCGTCAACCAACTCAACTCCAATGAGTACATTCCCCACCCCATATCATCAACAGACTAACATAAGCATTTCTGAAACATCATTGTCTTTCAAAATCGCACCACCTCCAAGATCAAGAACTTATGAATATCCCTCCGTAACCACAATCCACTATTCTTCTACCATTCCCTCTGTCTCATTCATCTAGACTTTCATCATTCTTATCATCTTTAGACCCTTGATCCATCCCAATTGCCCAAGGACATCTCCCTCAAACTGGCTCCACTTGCCTCCACAGCTATCTTTGACTACATAAGTTGCTACTTTGTCATTTCAGTAACTACTACTTTAAAATCCCTTGCTTCCCTGATATTACCCCATTCCCAAAATGTAAATTCCTGCTCTAAGAAACTCATCATTCTACAAGATGTGATTGAAGAGTGGAGCCATGAACTCCAAAACCTCCATGTAAAGAGGGAACTCAGCTCAGAATATCTCATTTTTCACCTGGCTACCCTACTTTGGGACTTATACTTTTCTATCATGCTCCAGGAAGTTCATTACTGGGAAAACCTAATCAACCTGCAAGATCCCATCAGCCTTGGGACTCCACCTCATCATTGTCCTCTGTCTCTGATTAGGCCTTGGAGCCAGGAATTCCAAAGCTTCCATTTAAGGGGGGAACTCAGCTCAGAACATCCCCTCATTTCTCACCTCACTACTTTGGAACTTCTCTGACTTTTTCGCCATCTCCTCCCCCCACCCCTTTCAGGCATCTTATCAAGTGCTTCCGTTGGTGTGTTGTCTCGCCCCCCAAGTATCTCCCAAGGTGTTGCATTCCTTCTCTCATGCTCCCTATCAATACAAGAATAACAAATCATTTCCTACCAACACAGAGGTTGCTCCTTACAGCAATTAACAATGACTAACTCATTAACTGGTGATCAATGGTGAGTGGTTCCTTGCCAGTAGCTGACCTGTTTTCATTTCCATGGGGCTTTTTTTAAGGTAACTTGACAAATCAGAGAGAGGGAAGAACCCAAAGGTTCTGTGCATCCCTGATAAGCCAACAGAAAGGTCCTCCAGAAACCCTCACTGAGCCTTCCTGAGAAAGGTTATGTTTCAGAGACTAACAGCAAAGTTACTCTTTGAAACTATAAGCCTCCTGGAACTGGGGGATATACTACATAAGTGGACTTCCTACAGAGAGGCAACCACCCGGAAGATTCACAGACGGTTTTCTTGTTCTTGTTGGTTGGAGTTTTTTATTGCTATTTTCATGTTTGGGGGCAAAATGATCATTAATTATTGACAAAGGAGCTATGGCACTGAGGACTATACTCTCTCACCTCTTGTCTCTTTTACCTTCTCCAGCTCCCTGTGGACAAAACGAAACCAGAGAGGATGGGAAAATAATCCAGTTGCCTCCCTGCAAGACAGGAGCCTGGATTGTGCCAGCCATTATGGCCTGTTATCTCTTAGTGGCAAATATCTTGCTGGTCAACCTCCTTATTGCTGTCTTTAAGTAAGTGGCAAATTAGCATATGGGGAAACCATAACAAAAAATTACTGTACCTGGGGGGAAAGAGGTTAGCTATGGTATGTGAAGGTGAAGTTCACTTGGGCTATTACCACTAGGGGAAGGAAACAAGCCCTAGAATGCCTAGTGGTTGCTACACTCCTGAAGGGCTGTAAGCCAAAAGCCAGGAATACAGTCACAAGGAGGAAGAAAGTCATCCTGGGAGGGTACTGTTGTAGCCCTTTAAATTTGTTACCTTAGGGCAAAGCCACAGTCATCTTGTCCTAGGTACACCTCTTAAAAAGAAAAACAATCCTTAACAGAACAGAGGATCTCACTGCTTTCTATTTGTTCTTTTTTTATTCAGCAATACATTTTTTGAAGTTAAATCTATATCCAATCAAGTGTGGAAGTTTCAGAGGTATCAGCTGATTATGACATTTCACGAAAGACCCGTCCTGCCACCACCCCTAATTATTTTCAGCCACATGACCATGATATTCCAACACCTCTGCTGTCGTTGGCGGAAACATGAGAGTGACCCAGATGAAAGAGACTTCGGCCTAAGTAAGTTTTGAGTACCTGACCCAGAACACTCCAAAGCAGAAATTCCTACATATTCCTATAGTTAGCTGGTTATGCAAGAAAATGCACTCATCTTGCTTTTTCCATTGGCTTGCTGAAGGCTCCACATGGCCCTAGAGTTCCTTAGGAGTTGGCACTTGAAAACTGGTAGTAGTGAAGCCATAAAAGGATTGAATTACATGCCCTTGACCTCTCACCCCTAGTGGCAGAAAATATAACCAACAGGTCTCAGGAGATGAGCCCCAAAACCTTTCACACTCATTCTGGCCATAGACTCCTCTCTATATTAGTAGCTTCTAAAGCTTAAGGCATTATGGTATAGTGGTGAGAATGCTGGACTTAGAGTCTGAAAGATCTGGGTTTGAATCCTGTACCAGACACTTACTAACTGTTCAACTCTTGGCAAATCAAATAACCTCTCCCAGCTTTAGTTCCTTATCTGTTAGAATGAGGAGGGTTAGAGTACAGCTTCTAAGGTATCTTCTAGTGATAAATGTATGCTCCCATGACCTAGACCAAGCCAATTATCCTTTTAAATCTGTCATTTTCAACCAGTTCTCTGCCCTGGTAACCCCCAATTTCCTTACCAGCTAAAAATTAGAAGTTTTAGAAAGGGATAAAGAAGTTGCTACAAGATTCCCAATTTCCATATGAAATTGTAATCCCCACAAATGAAAGCTGATTTTTAAAATGTTAAGTCCTTCCTCCTCTAGGTGTGAACTAACATAGTCAAAATCAGGGACAGATTGAGTATTTATTAATGGGTCAAATCCCTCACCAGGAAGTGCCCTGAGGATTACAGAGGACACTCGGGATCCTAGAGCAATTTGCAATTTGGTTCAATTCATTTAGCATTTATTTCTTAAGCACCTACTATGTGTGAGGAGCATAGGTGCTAGATGCCAATGGCAAAAAGAAAAAGACCTTCTTTAATAAACTTACATTCTATTGGAGGGAGAGTCATGTACAGTTACAGCTGAGTCCCACATGTCCAGATAGCTCGGGAACAGGATTAATTGCCAAGTCTGGGTTCATTTCACCTCCATACCATCTCTCACATCCACCGTTTGCTCTCCAGTCTCACCACAACCATGCTATGTCAGGCCCACATCAAGTCTTGCCTGGATTATTGTAATATCCTCCTAATTTGCCTCCCTGAATCCAATCCCCTTTTCCTTCCAGTCTACTGTCGATACATGCCTGACAAATTAATATTCCTAAACCACAGACCTGACCGTATTACCTCACAGCTCAAAAGGCTCTATGTCTCCCTCTTGCCTCTAAGATAAAATAAAAACCTCTATGTTTAGCATTTAAAGTTCTTCACAATGCGGTTCCAAACTACTCCAAACTTTCCAGACTAATTATACATTAGTCCTTCTAATGCATTTTGTGTTTGAGCCAAATTGGCCACCTTTTTTCTGCCAGACATAATATTCCATCTCTTATCTCTGTATCTTGGACTAGGCTATTCCCTTTTTGTAGAATATTCTCCCTTCTCCCCTCCCCCTCTTAGAGCCCCTTGCTCTCTTCAAGACTTAGCTCAAGTACCGCCTCCTACAAACGGCCTTTCCTAATCCCCTCCTCATATTTTGCATTTACTTTGTAAATTTTTTTATTTATTTATCTGTGAACATGTTTCTCCCAAGTAGAATATAAGCTATATGAGGGCAGGGACTCTTCTGTTCCCGTCTTTGTCTTTGTTTCCCTAACATAGTGCCTAGGATGTAGTAGGCAATAAATAGATTATTAGGTAAATTAGATAAATGCATCATTGCCTTTTAGATTGAACTGACAGTATAAAGAAATCTAGATAGTCCAGATTTGTAGGCCAGGCTCCATTTCCACTCAAAGAGTCTAGGGTAACCAAATAGGTAGGTGGGTGAAGCCATTTATCAAACCTTGTCTAATGTGCTGGTCTTCATATTGTCACTACAAGAATGGATCTCACACATCAGTAGCATATAGGGAATGGGAAAAATTGATAGGAGAAGTTCAGTGCCATAGACAGATCAGAATGGATACAGAAGAGTCTTGGGCTGTCTCTGCATGCTATATATCAGAAAGGCTAAAAGGACCTTTTGAGGATCAATCTCATTTAAAAGGTTGACATAGGGCAGTTAGGTGGCACAGTGGATAGAGTTCTGGGCCTGAAGTCAGAAGACCCATCTTCCTAAGTTCAAATCTGGCCTCAGACATGTGACCCCAGGCAAGTCACATAACCCTTTTTGCCTCAGTTCCTCATCTATAAAACGAGCTGCAGAAGGAAATGGCAAACCAGTCCAGTATCTTTCCTAAGAAAACCGCAAATGGAGTTATGAAGAGTCAGACACGACTGAAACAACTCAGTAACAATAGGAAACCCACTGCTGGTTCCCTCAAATGCCAAGTCCTCATAGCTTCTCAATGAAAGGCAAACAATGTGAAAATTATTTACATTGTAAAGTCTGACTCCTGCCTTTTTGTTTTGGTTTAGGTGTTTTTTTTTTCATTTGGAAAATAACACTAGGCAAAGCTAAGGAAGGAAAGGGTTGTTGTCTTCTAACCTTTGTTTTCTTTCTGCGGTTAAGGTTCCAGTAAAGTAAGTACATTTTCTTTGGAGTGTGCTGTCTTTAGCATGAAATCATGCAACTCATTCATGAGAAGAGAAGTTATTCTGAACTGGGGTGGGGCAAGGGGGCATCCTCCTGTACCTTACCGATTTCTTCTTTAAGCCAAAGCTTTATCCAATTCCTTCAACACAATCTTCCCCTTCTCGCAAAATTCTTCTACAAAGGGTTTTCTTTGGAAGGAGGGAGGGAGCTCCATTTTCCCCTGGTAGTGGATTTGGTTTTCCCATTCCCTGAAGAAGTTTTATATTAGCTACTCAGAGAAAGCCAGGCAAAAGGTCATGAAGTCCAGATACACAAAGGGCTGCTGGATATGGAAGGGAACTAGAAGGAGCATGACAGATGGCCTTAGAACTTGCAAGACCTAGGTCGCTCCTCTCCCACATACTGGCTGTGGGATCCTGGGTCACATTTGACTTCTCAAGGCTCTAGTAAGCTGCAGAGAAGATTTTCTTGTGGAAAGTCACCTTATATCAGTGAAATCACAGGTTGCTATCCCTGAAGTAGCATTTAACAGTGGACCACCACCATTCCACCCTACCAAGCCAAACCCCTTTACCACCCTCAATTTGCTACCTCCTCCCCATTCCAAAGACAAGAAGAAATTTACTCAAAATTATACTGGGCTACTCTGGTGTTATGCGAAGTCGAAAGGGACTTAAACAAATCACCTCATTCTACCTTGCAGCCTCCCCTTTTCTGGGACTGGCTGTAATTCTTAGCTATTACTCTAAGAATTACAGCCAGTCCCAAAGGTGAAGCCAGATGTCCTTAGATGGATTTCAGATCTAAAAGGTAAGCAAATGGGCAGAGAAACTGATCTGCTACAGCCTATTTGAAAGGATGAAATTTGGTTGAAGTTCAGTCAAAAATCTAGGCCAATCTACATAGTTCAATTAATATTTTGGTGAATGAAACAATGTCTCTGAGAGAGAAGCAAATTTTCTACTCTGACTAATCTCTCTTGTTGCTTTCACAGAACTTTTCATAACAGATGATGAGCTCAAGAAAGTCCATGACTTTGAGGAGCAGTGCATAGAGGAATATTTTAGAGAAAAGGATGACAGATTCAATTCTTCTAATGATGAAAGGATACGAGTGACATCAGAAAGGTATCCGCTACATATTTTCTTCTATATCATGACATACTTCTTTGGGTAATGACTATGTTCTCAACAGTAACAGACAACCAGGCAGAGTCAACATTCAGTTGTTCCCTGGTATCGCTAGCACTTATTACTTAGGAAATGAGCAAATGTATGCAATAAATCCTTAGTAATGTTCTTAGTAATTATTAATTATTGTTCTTATGTTAATTATTAAGTATTTGTTGCTTTAATATCAATTAATTATGGTTCTTAATAATAAATATTAGTCTCTAGACTTCTAAATGAAGTCAAAAGATCATAGATAACTCTAGAAGGGACCTCAGAGGCCATCTAGATTCAGGAAGTCTAGTAACTGTCCCAAACTCATACAGCTCATAAAAAACAAGTGCCATTCTTTTTTTTTTTTGCAGGGGGGAAGGCAGGGCAATTGGGGTTGAGTGACTTGCCCAAGGTCACACAGCCAGTAAGTGTATCAAGTGTCTGAGGCCGGATTTGAACTCAGGTCCTCCTTACTCTAGGGCCGGTGCTCTAGTCACTGCACCACCTAAATGCCCCGACAAATGCCATTCTTATGTCCAGTCCTGTGTTCCCTTAGATAGTGTGTGAATAAAGTTATCAACATGTGTCATTCATTTTTTTTTACCTTCAGTTCATACAGCTAATCCTTGTAAAATTCAAAGTGACACTCAGACTTTAGAAGCACCCTGTGGACCTTGGTTCAAATCCTGACTCTGCTTCTTGCTACCCATGTGACCTTGGGCAAGTCACTTAATTTCTTTAGGGCTCAGTTCCATCACGTGTAAAATGATAGGAGTGGACAGGGTGATATGTAAGTTCCCTTCCAGTGCTAAATCCATACAAAGAAGAAAAAGGAAATAAGCATTTATTAAGCACCTACTATGTATCAGGCATCATGCTAAATATTTTACAAACAGTATCTCATTTTATCCTGACAACACCCCTGGGAGGTAGAGGTGGGCATTCTTGCCATTCTAGAAAGGAGGAAACTGAGGCAAAACAGGATCTTGCCCGGGGTCACTCAGCTAGTCAATGTCTTATAACGGATGTGAATAGCGCATCAAGCCTGGAATAACGAAAACCTGAGTTCAAATCCAGCCACAGACACTTAAAATCATCCTCATCCTTATTTATTATTATTCCTGACTCTAGGCCCACCACTCTTGCCCCACCTAGATAATCCTCAGTGATAATCCTATGATCCAGAAAAAGGGTTTGTAAAATTCAGCCCACTGAAATGCAAGAATGGTATAGCTGGCTTTTCTTAGTGTAGCTGTTAACCTATGCCTGTAAGTTCCAAGATGCAATGGTTCAAAGCAGGATGGCATCTACGGAAATCTTGATAAGACTAGGGTAACCCAAAGGCCAGTTGAGCGTCTGACCAGTATCCTAGTCAGCATGTACTTTTCTAGGGGGAGAATGTAGGACTGGTTTGCTGCCCCTAGAAACTACAGCCAGTCAAGATGGATCCACTCCAGAGTATACATCAAGCTGCATATCAAACCCAGCCCTGAGAAGCTGCTGCCAGACTAGAGAATCCAATCTGTAGCGGGTCTTGTGCTTCCTTGAGATCCCTGAAGATTGGAGTTCACTCCAGGACACTTCAGAAGGCCCAAAGCTTCTGATAAGTAATGAAGAGTCACTGTAAGAATCTGAGTGTTTAGGAATCTTTGGAGTTTTAACAAAAATATATAATAAAGAAAATAGTCAAATGATTCCTAAACATCAATTTTTAAAAAAATAAAGATGTATAATAGAAAGGCTGCTAGGTACAGTGGATAGAGAGCCAGGGATGGCATCAGGAAGACCTAAGTTCAAATCCAGCCTCAGACACTTACTAGCTGTGTGACCCTGGGCAAGTCACTTAACCCTGTTTGTCTCAGTTTCCTCATCTGTGAAATGAGCTGGAGAAGGAAATAGCAAAGCACCCCAGTATCTTTGCCAAGAAAACTCCAAATTAGGTCAAATATGACTAAAAAACAGCTGAAGGACAAATATAATAGAGGATTAAAAAAATAAAGGGTGGTTTCTTTAAAATACCCATTGCCATTTGCCTTTGTAGACTGCCTTTCCAGAAGCTATTAGATAATTCCATTTCACTCAAAAGAAGGGAGCATATCTTAAAATGTAACGGTTCTAGTTGTACTTGAAAATCCAAATGACTGTCAATGTGTAACCTGATAGGTCCACGCCCCCCAAGAAGAGTCCACGTTTAGTTATTCCACGAATAGGTGGTTTTATCAGTTCAGATTTTTGCTCTGGTCTCTGCTGCTGATTTGTCCTCCCCTCCAAATTCAAATGCTAGTGAGCCTGTTCCCTACACAGAAGTACCTGAGGGCTTTGCCAACAAAGATGGCTCTAACGTGATATGACAGCACAAAAAAATTGGACATTGCTCGTTGTATTGCATGATATACTTTGGGTACATAACTGTTTTTCATGGATTCTGTCTTTACTCCTAGAGTTTGGAAATGAGGCTAAATTTTTGCACTTTCACTCTTGTGCTTTCTTAGAAACAGCATGGTATAGTGAGACGAGCGCACAGGGGCCGGGTTCAAATCTTGTTACTAATACTGACGACGCATTAATACACATGGGCAAATCACTTAACCTCTAGTTGCTCCAAGTCACTCAAATACAGTAAATTGAAGAGAAGATGCCAGTCTGCTTTGAGAAAGGAAGTTGTTCACTGAGAGTTTCCTGCACCCATCTAAGGTCACATCAGAAAAAAATAAATTGCTTAGCATATTATGCCACCCCCAAAAAAAGCATTATTGAGTAAGCTATTCCCACATACTGAATTTATGAATAGAATTTATGAAATCTTCATGTAACTTTTAAAGTGAAGTAATAGAGATAGATGCATGGTTCAAGGAATGTAACAAACAGAATTTATAAGGAATTAAGACCATCTAGTTCAAATTTCTTAGCTTTGAGATAACTGCATCTGGCTTTTGGGAGATATTTATAATTTGGTCTAATCACCCAACTTGAAAACCTTCTCCAATTGCTGGGGAGAAATTGCACAAACGGCATTCTATTCCTAGTCCTGTGTTCCCAAACCCCACCCCCACTTCCACCCATTCCTGAACATGTGGCCAGGATGAGTAAATATATGAACACGTTCCACGCACTGTTTGTGCCTCTAATACACACGGCCAAGACTAATCAAGTTTAAAGCTGTCCCAGGACTTTGTAAACATCCTGAACACCTCAGTCGCTCCAAAACAAAGTATACTGTGATTCCAATAATAAGAAGCCATTTTTACTCTGGCTAAATAGACCGCAGAGCCAAAAAATTCAGCTTTGATTCTCTTCTCCAGGCTAGGACAAGATTTTTATTAATGAACAGACAAGCACGGTATTCCTAGATAGCAGTGCCACATACATGCGTGATCTGTGTCTCTGGTACACTCTACTCAGACAAGGGAAGGAAGGAAGACAACAAGCTTTCATCAAACACCTACTATATGCCAGGCACTCTGCTAAATGCTTTTCAAATGTTATTTCATTTGATCCTCAAAACTACCATGGGAGGTATATGCAATATTATTATCCCCACTTTACAGACATTTAAGAGACTTAACCCAGGGTCACGCAGCCAGTAAGTATCTAAGGATAGATTTGGACTCAGGTCTTCCTGGGCAACTAGGTGGTAGAGTAGATAGAGTGTTGGGGCTAGACAGTCTAGAAAACCTGAGTTCAAATCCAGCCTTAGATACCTAGTAACTGTGTGACCTTGGATAAGTCAGTCTGCCTCAGTTTCCTCATCTGTAAAATGGGGATAATTAAAATACCTACTTCCCAGCATTGTTATGAGGATCAAATGAGATAATCACTGGCACATCGTAAGTACTATGTAAACATTAGCTATTATTATTAGCCATTATTCCTGAATCCAGTCCAGCGCTCTATCAAGCTAGGCAGACAGAAACCAATATATAGATAGCTAAAACATTTATTAAGTGCTTACTATGTGCCAGGCACTGTGCTAAAGGTTGAAGATACAAATACAAGCAAGCAAGATAATCCCTGCTCTCAAGGAGCATACATTCAATTTCTGTAAGACAATATATAAAGCGGAAGCCCAAAGATCAGGGATAGGTTTAGGGCAGGGTGGTGAGATAGCCAGGAGACCTGGTTCTAGATAAGATAAAGTGAAAGTTCACCTATCAGAGCCCAGACTCCCGAGAACCTCATCCAGGTCTGGTGGGAGGGGTACAAGGATAATGGCCAGAACATACGCAATGTGGTTTGGAAATGACCTGGAAGAACACTAGCTTTGGAATCAGGAGACTTGGGTTTCTGCCACTTGCTGCTTATATAACCTTGGTTACAGATGTAACTACTCTGGGCTTCAGTTTCTTCATCTATAAAGGGGAGAGGCTGGACTGAATTACCTCTAAGGTTTATTCCAGATGTAAATCCCACAATTCTACCTTGCTGAATAGTCTAAATCAGAAAAGGGACAATAAATGTAATCAGTGTGGCATCTATCACATTGGCCCACCTGATCTTGCTGGATCCCCTGTCTTTGCTTGGCTTCCATAATACTTACTCTTCCTCCTGTCCTTTGAAAATAGGCACTCTCAAAGGGTTTATTCCTCTTATTTTTCCTCTTTCCCTTGGTGAGCACATCTATTCCCATGACTTCACTCCCATCCTCTGTGTAACGACTCACAAATCTGTATTTCTACTCCCAGAGTTCCAATCCCTTATTTCAAATTGCCCTTTCACCTTGTTATATCTGAAGAGACTTTGGCACCTTGTTGTTCCATCAATACTTCAAACCCACCATGTCTAAAACTGAACTCATCTGTGGCATAAGGAATAGAGCACTCGACTTGGAGGCAAGAAGATTGAGGTTTGAATCTTGTCTCTAACACTTACCAGCTGTGTGACCCTGGGCAAGTCATTGAACATCTTTGAAAATTAGTGTTCTCATCTGTAACATGAAGAGTGTTGGCCTGATAACTTCTAAGGTCCCTTACAGTTCACAATCCATTAATTGTTCCTCACTGACATTGACTTACACTGGATAAAGTGGAAAGCTCACCCACTTGTTCTGAAGTCAGAGAACCTGGGTCTCTGCCACTAATAGTCATCATTATTTATTGTTTGAAGATAGCCATCAAAATTTCTCCCAAAATTTTCAGCATATTTTCTAAGCTAATCTGATTTCAGAATGTGGTCAGTTCTTTGGGCAGCTAGGACATTTCATTCTGGTTCCCAGGTTTGAGTTAATATTTTCTCCTTCACAGCAGTTTTGTAGGAATGGCTTATCTTCATCTACTTCTCTCTAGGATTTGGGGACTCTTGGCTGAGGAAATCCAATTCGTGCACTCTGCACCACACCATTCTATGCCCATCTGCTTAGTAACTCATTGTTTTTTTGCTAGTTGAGTTCAAGCCACTGCAGGGCACCCACACGAAGCAGAGATGTCCAGGCACCATGCCTGATTCAAACGAGAGCAAACTCCGTGATACAATCTGGTTTGTGTTTGGAGGCCAGAAATGCATCCTGTGTAGCTCTTAAAATCACAGAATCTTAGGATCGGAAGGGTCCTTAAAGGTCGCTGAGTCCAGTCTCCCGTTCATTGTAGGAATCTCTGCTACAACAATCTGGACACACACTTGTCTACCCTCTGGTTGAATATTTGCAGCAACAGAGAAACACTTTCTTGTTGAATTACTATAGTTAGACAGTTCTTCCTTAGAATCGAGCCAGGATTTGCCTTCCTATAACTTCAGTGCAGCAAGCATCGATTAAGCACCTACTGTGTGCCAGACACTGTGCTCGGCACCAGGGATATAGGCAAAAATAAAATAGTCCCTGCCTTCAAGGAGCTTACATTCTAATTTCCAACATGCTCTTGGTTCTTCCCTGAAGCAACACAAGATAAGTGCATTCCCTATTTCATCTGACAACCCTTCCAATATTTTAAAACAGTTATCATATACCTTTGTCTTCTCTTTACCCACTGAGACATCCTTAGTTCCTTCAGATATTTCTTATGGTATTTCATTTGCTAAAAAAGTTTGACATCCTGGTTGCTCCACTCTAGAAGTATTCTAATTAGTCAGTGTTGTTTTTAAGATGTGGCACCTATTGTCTGAATACAGACTGAAATATACTATTTTTCATTTTCTTTCACTCTTTCTTTTGTTCAAATCTTCTAGTGTAAAATGACTAGTGTGGAAATGTTTTACATGATTGCACACGTATAACCTATATTATATTGCTTACTGTCTCAGGGAGGGGAGAGGAAAAGAAGGGAGGGAGGGATAGAAGTTGGAACTCAAAACTAAATGTTTAAAAATTGTTTTAACATGTAATTGAGGAAAAATAAAATATTATCTTAAAAAATAAAATGGAAGAATATAGTTGAATGAATTAGAAAGCAAAAAATTAAAAAATATAAATAAATGTGGCACTGAGAACTGAGCACATACACCCAGTGCAGAGTACAGTGGGACTGTACTCTGTGTATACTATTGTGTATAATATATATATATATGTATGTATATATATATATATATGTATGTGTATATATATATATATATATATATATATATATATATACATACATATATATATATCTTGCTGTGTATACTATTCATGGAGCCGGGATTAGCCACTGCATAGAGAATAGAGAGGTATCTTTGGAAACTGGAAGATGTGGCTCAGGTTCCACCTATGAAACATACAGGTTGTGTGATCCTGGGTAAATCACCTAGCCCTTCAGTGCCTCAGGCAACTTTCTAACACTGGAGGTTGCTGATCCTGTACCATTGGTTCTGCATTGTTAAAGGAAGTTTCCTCATTGGTGATGGGTGGTTTAACTTGCCTCCCATCTCTCCCTCAGGGTACCTTCCCTTATGAAAGTTAGTTCTTTCCTCAGATATTCCCAGAGCATATTATTTCACTCTCTCCTCTATCCTTGGCACATCTAATAGGGATAATGCCCATTGGTGTAACATGCATTATACTCAGGCAAGTATGTGATTCACAGTCAGCAAGACCCAGGTTCAAATCCTGCCTCAGACACTAGCTGTGTGACTTTGGGCAAGTCATTTAACATCTTCTTGTCTCAGTTTCTTCATCTATCAAGTCAAGTCACAGCAATACACATTTATTAAGTGCCAAGCACTGTGCCAAGCACCTGGGAATTGCCAAGAAAGACAAAAGGTAGTTCCTGATCTCAGGAACTCAAAAGTCTAATGGATAATACAATATGAAAATAACTATGTATAAGAAAAACTAAATGCAGGATAATTTGGAAGTAGGCAGTAAAGGGAGAGAATTAAGAGGGATTGGGAAAGACTTCCTGTAGAAGGTCGGATTTTAGCTGGGATTTAAAGGAAGCCAGAGAATCGAGGAGGGAGAACATTCCAGGGATAAATAGTGGAACTGATCAGAGTAGGGAGATGGAATAAGGAATAGCAAGCAGGCTAATGTCACAAGACAGAAGAACATGGAGGTTGGAAGAGTAAGACATAGGAAGACTGGAAAAGTAGAAGGGGGCCAGGTTATGGCTTCATATGCCAAACAGAGGCATTTATGTTTGGAAGCAATAGGGAGCCACTGGCATTTATTGAGTGGAGGGCAAGGGGGAGAAGAAGGAAGGGGTGGTTGTGACAAGGCTAGACTTGGGCTTTGGGAAGATCAATTTGATTGCTCAGTGGAGGATGGTCTAAAATGAGCAGAGCCTTGAGGCGGGGAAACCAACTAGCAGGCTACTACAATTGTTCCAGTGTGAGGTAATAAGGTCCTGTGCCAGGGCGATGACAGTGTCGGAGGAGAGATGGAGGCATATAGATGTTTAATAGGTAGAATAAACAGGACTTGGCTACAGACTGGATCATATAATCAGAAAATGTGATAAATTTGTCATCTCTGCTTCCGTCCAAATTGTTGATAAAAACATTAAGCAATACAGGCAACCAAAGGCAGCTACAAATCAAACTATTTTGATCTAGTCCACAATATTTACAACGATATCATGAAAGATTTTGTCAAATGCATTGCTGAAATCATGATATACTGTGTCTACTAGACGAACTCCAGCTTATCAATGACCTTCCTAAAATTTCTTTCTTAACAAGTCAAATCAACCAGCATTTATTAAGTACCTACTACGTTCCAAGCACTATACTAAGTGCTAGGGATATGAAGAAAAGCAAAAACACAAAAACAAAGAGGCTTTCCCAGAGGCATTCCCAAAGCACTCTTTGTCTATTTCTATAGCAACTACTTTTGGGGGGGGATGGGGGAACAAGGCAATCGGATTGCCCAAGGTCACATAGCTAGTGTCAGGTGTCTGAGGCCACATTTGAACTCAGGTCCTCTCCTGACTCCAGGGCCAGTATTCTATCCACTGCATCACCTAGCTGCTCCCTATAGCAACTGCTTCTTGCATTGATCCACAGGAGTGAAAATTTTAAGATCATACTTTTGGAATGATTTACACTCAATGTTCCTTGTGGATCTATAGCAGAGGAAAAAGGCACCCTTAGCTTCTCCAGAAGGGTTCTAAATCAGAGGTTCTTAACCTTTTTGTATCGGACCCCTTTGAACATCTACTGACCCCTTCTCAAAACAATTTTTTAAATAAGTAGAATTACAAAGGGAACACATTATACTGAAATTAAAATGTAACTTTTTCCCATCCAAATTCATTTCCCCCCTGAAGTCTTATGCATGGACCCCAGATGAAGAAACCCTGTTCTAAATGAACCACCCTCTCCTTTTCCTAAGAATTGCCTCAAGACATTTTTAATAGAAGATTGGAATGGAAATATGGCTTGGCATGGATTGGACCCTTCTTAACTTGGACAGTTGAAAAAATATCATTCCAAGTGTCTTCAACATACCAATTCCACCAACATGAATAAATGATTAAATAGAGAACTATCCAGTTCTGTATTCTACTGCATTTCCCTCACCCTCAGCTTCCTTCTGGCACCCAGTATAGCACTTGGCACATTTAAAAAAAATTGGCCAGTCCCATGATTTCAACCATGTAGGGAGCTCCTGGGGAGGAAACTTCTCTTGCTCAAGATTGGCAACTGATCTGTGACTGATGTTCTTAGAGATTGTGTAGGGCACAAAGACATTCAGAGATTTGCCCTGGGTGGCACAGGCAGTAGTGATGTACTTGACGAGATTGAACCCAGATTTAACTGATGCCCAGGGCAGCTTTTTTATTCACTACTCCACACTGCCTCTCATTCGTTTAGTCAACAAATATTTCCTGAGCTCTTGTGAGTTCACTGTGCTATGCACCACGAGGAATTAAATTTTTGACTAATTGAAAGATAAATAAGAAGCAGTTCCTGCCCTCAAAGAGCTTGTGATCTAGCATGATAGACAAGATATGAGCCCAAAAAATTAAAATGTGAGGCAGTTATGGTAAGCAGCATTCAGGTATTCTGAGGGAATTCAGAGCTTCAATCAGAAGCTCTACTTTTTGCCGCTAAGGGCCTCTGGGAATTTGGCTGGCACTTGCTTTCCCTGTTCCTCAGTGTCTTCACTGGTAAAATGTGAAGTCATAATATCACAAATTTAGAGCTGGAGTGGGGACCGAAAAAGATGATATTAAAAGTCCCTTCTAGCTATGGTTCCTATGATTCTTGGTGAGAATGTGATCTGCTTTCCCCTCTTTCATTTCTGAAAGAATAAATTACAAAGCCTGAGATCTGGGCAGCACTATGGTCTCTCTACCTTGTACCCTGGCCCCCTTATAAATTAATCTGTTGATGTTCAGCTCTATCCAAATGCAAATGACCCATGTGTTCTTTTCTTCCCGAAGGGTGGAAAACATGTCCATGCGCCTCGAGGAAGTGAATGAGCGAGAACACTGCATGAAGGCCTCCCTCCAAACAGTAGATATTCGCCTCGCTCAGCTGGAAGACCTGATAGGACGCATGGCCACAGCACTGGAGCGGCTTACCGGTCTGGAGAGGGCAGAGTCCAACAAGATTCGCTCCCGAACCTCCTCCGACTGTACAGATGCTGCCTACATTGTTCGCCAGAGCAGCTTCAACAGCCAGGAAGGAAACACCTACAAGCTCCAAGAAAGTCTCGACCCTGCAGGTGAGGAGACAATGTCCCCAACCTCTCCAACCTTAATGCCCCGTATGCGAAGTCACTCTTTCTATTCCATGAATATAAAAGACAAAAGTGGTATAGAAAAGCTGGAAAGTATTTTTAAAGAAAGGTCCCTGAGTCTACACCGAGCCACTAGCTCCCACTCAGTATCAAAAGAGACCAAGGCTGCTCCAGCCCCCATAAATACTTTGGCAATCATCCCTGACTCCAGAAGACCATCCTCTTGTATTGACATCTATGTCTCAGCCATGGATGAACTCCACTGTGACATAGACCCTCTGGACAATTCCATGAATATTTTGGGGCTAGGAGAGCCAATCTCTCCAGCTCCAGCAGCATCCACTGCCCCTTCAAGTAGTGCCTATGCAACTCTCGCACCTACGGACAGACCTCCAAGCCGGAGCATGGATTTTGAGGATATCACTTCAATGGATACAAGATCTTTTTCTTCAGACTACACCCACCTCCCAGAGTGCCCGCACCCCTGGGATGTGGACCCACCCTTGTATCAAACAATAGAGCGGTCAAAAAGTAGCCGTTATCTGGCTACCACCCCTTTTCTTCTTGAGGAGGCCCCAATTGTGAAATCCCATAGCTTTATGTTCTCACCTCCTCGGAGCTATTACAACAACTTTGGGGTACCTGTCAAAACAGCAGAATACACAAGTATTACAGACTGCATAGACACCAGGTGCGTGAATGCTCCTCAGGCAATAGCTGACAGGGTGATCTTCCCTGGAGGCCCTGGAGACAAAGTGGAAGACTTGGCCAGCAGTCATCCAGAGAGAGAAGCAGAACTGAGTCATCCCAGCTCTGACAATGAAGAAAATGAAGCCAAAGACCGGAAGACACTTGCATTACCCACCCAAGAGGGCAGTAACTCAGACAGAACCCTGTCCAACAACATAGCCCTCCCAAAAATTGAGAGAGCCAACAGTTACTCCGCAGAAGAGCCCAGTTCACTCTACCCACACACCAGGAAAAGTTTCTCCATCAGTGATAAACTTGACAGACAACGCAACACGGCCAGTAACACAGCCAGCCTCCGGCACCCCTTCCAGAGGAGTAAGTCCTCCAGGCCAGAAAGTAGAGGGGACAGCCTATCCATGAGGAGACTGTCTAGAACTGCTGCTTTCCACAGCTTTGAAAGCAAGCACAGCTAAATTTTAGACCTTTCTTTCTACACAGTGCAGGAGAGATGAGACATTATCCCCAAGTCCCTCCATCTCCTCGCACCCTATCTGTTTTTATTAGCTAAGAAAAACTAACGTCACTCTGGGAGGGATCTGCTTTAAAGTTCACTTCTGGGACACTGGTTGGGAAAACTCTGTGCCCCACGGTCAAATGCCCTGACCTCAAATCATGCCTTGATTCTCATTCATATCTGAGGGGAGAGGGAGGGAAGGGGGAAAATAAAACAGCCTAGTATTAGGTTTGAATAAAGTCCTCCATCTTACATAGCTGTGAGCTGTGGGGAACGAATGGGCACCAAACTCAATCACTGCTAGAAGGTGCCATTTTGATTTTTGACCATGATCAAGCTTTTTAGGACACAGGGCTAATTTTTTTAATGATGAAATAAAATAACCAGCATACAAATGAGCTATTCTTTTTTTTTTTCAAATGAGCTATTCTAAACTTCAATTCTGTTTTCTTTTTACATTGGTTCCGTCATTGTGGTGACTGATGAAGAGCATCCTTTTTGTTCTGTATAAGCCGGCAGCGAGCAACCCTAACGTCCCACATCCTTCACATGTCAACACCTCTGTAATTGATCATTATAAAGAAACAAACAAGGTAACACTCCTAGTTCACCTGTCTCTTTTATATTCACTTCTGGTGCCACAACTGTTGATCTCGTTTGAAGGGGGAAAAGAGGAACAAGAAATGCCTTTGTATTTAGATTGTAATCAAATGAAAGAAGAATTTATGTATGTAAAAAAAAATTATCCAGCAATTTGTTATATAAGTGGGCATTCTAGTACAGTTTGAGCAAGCTCAAGATGAATGTAATTAAGTAATTTAATATTATATATTTATTTTTTTAATCACACTTGTCATCAATGAATTTATTCACAGAATGGTACCATGTTAAACAGTGGGCAGAAAGAGTTGAAACAGTGCCATAAGTTAGAGGGTTATCTTCTCACTGTTTGATGTAATTAACACATTCAGTTTGCTGCTATACTTTATTCATCCTTCATGTTACCACCATGTTTACTTGTTTTTTACATAGCCCCAAAAATCACATTGCCAATTTTTCCACGCCATCCATCATGATTGTTTTCTATGTTAGGACATGGCTATATCTGAATATTTTCATACCCAAAGTTTTGCCATCTGATCTCATCTCAGTGTAAATTTAATACGATTTTCTCAAGGGCTGTTATAATTTTTTTGACAATGGATCCAGATACCTTTTGGGGATTGGGTTCAAAACATTAAATTATTTTCAAGGTGATTGGGGATTGAATAACAACCAAAAGTCATCAGCTACAGTTCTGCTACAAATATTATTCTTGCAAACAATTATAGCAAAGCTACAGAAAGATACCATAGACCAAAGTATAAAGCAGATGAACCATTCAGATAGTTACATGAGAAATATATATACATGAACAGTATATAAGCATTGCATATATAGAACATTCCCTGAAGGTTAGAAATTTCTCTGTGGCTTGGACTTTGTTCTTACTTTGGGTGTCTAAGGAAGATAACCAAAGATGGAGAGTTTCTTTTATTTTTTAAGATCAGATGCTCAAATTAAGACACATTTTTTTAAATGAAAGCTAGCTCGTGTCAATGAGAATTTTGGGGCCACATAGTGCAGATTCAGTTTTCATTAATCAGTGCTTCAGTCATACATTTGGCGGGGGGGAAGGGGGGTGGTGGAGCGGGGAACGTAAGGTTACCCAAGCTAGATATGATCTTGCCCCTAGGTGATTGTTTCAACCATGGCCAAATGCCTATTGGACATACCTTGGCTAGTTCTGTTGCCCAGCCAATGAGCTTTTTTTTTCAGAGTATAGACTAATAAATGGTGTTGGGTGAGGCAAAGATTTAACTAGACATCCATCTATTTTTTGTTTTCAACATTGTTCCAACTAATTGAGTTGAGTTTTCTGCATAAAAGCCTCCTAGAGGACTGTCCTTGTATCAGGGTCCCCTTAACTACCACACAAAGGCCTTATCCTTACACTCCCTTCTAGTTCTCTATTGATCAACAATGAGGAAAGAGGAATGTTTGGAGATATCCGATCCTACCTAACAGGCATTTAATTGTTATATGGTGATATAGTTGTGATAGGGACCAGGACTGTGATTTCATTGGGAAATCCCTGATTACAAAGTTTCCTCCACCAAAGCAGAAACTTAGAACACCAAGAAGTTAAGTAAATTGCCCAGGGTCATATAGCCAGTATATGTCAAAGGCAGGACTTGGTCCCAAGTCTTCCTGGTTCCAAGGCCAACTCTCTAACCACTATGCCATGTTGCCTCTCATATATGTAATACAGTTCAGAAATATTTGACTTAGTGATAGGCCCCTTTAATTCTCAGTGACCAGTGTTGAAAACTCAGCCATAGATGCCCTTGGCATCTTGGCCTTATCAAAAGTAATACCAAGTCACAGAAGTAAAACGTGAACCAGAGGTGTTCTAGAGCTTTTCTGTATTTACATTTCATAGCTTAACTTTTTTTGGTTTGACTTCATGATCCCTGTGCCTGGAAGCTTTGAGAGTTTCAAACACTGGGCAGGTACAATGAGAAGCCAGTTTGCCTAAGAGAACCAAGGAATGATGATAAAGTCATCCTCTTCTGACAGAATAACAAGCAAACTATTAAGACATCATTCTAGTTCAGAACTGAAATTTGAAGTAGAAGGGAAAGAAATCACAACCAGAAATAGTATTTCCTACTGTAATTACTTGTGGGAGGCAGAAGAATATTAGAGGACAAGAAGGAAGAGGCCCCTAGAACTAAATACATCGGCATTCTTTGGTTTAGCTGTACATCTCAACTCACATTGTGAAGTCTTTGTAACAAAATAGACTTAATGTCTTTAAATACAACCTGCAACATTCTGGACTTTTTTTTTTCATGTGCATGTATCACTCCAGAAATACACACTTTTTTTTAATCTTATTCTTTCCATCTCTGTTCTCCTCTACACACCAATGTTGCATTCATCCCATTGCCTTGTCTAGTCTGTAACCAGTTTGTTTATAACACAATATCACTGATCCAGGGGATGTTTATTGCATATCTCTGTGAGTGGAGATGATCACAAGAAGCAGATTGTGAAAAAAAAATTAGTATAAGCAAGGCAGTACAGAGCCCAGGGACACAAAAGCTTTGGGTTAAGAATCTGCTTCTAAGGTGCCAACTTTTATATGCTGTTTTCTGTATGTAATCATTTGTTATGAATCACAGTTTCTTTTCTTTTTAATATAAGAATGTTTTATGAAAATGATTGTGGTGTGTTCCTGGATTAGCACACTTCATCTTTACGGATAAGACTGGCATGTGCTTGAAGCATTAACTCATTAGAAAACCCCTCTTTGCTGAACTTTAGTTCAGGAGAGAACTGGCTGGGAATCCTGTGAGTTTGCCTATTTCTCAAAGCCAAAAGCGAGTATGAGGTCAGAACACAGCACTTTACTCAACTGGATTTTTACAATCCAGGTTTAGAGATCCAGGATACTACTTAGCACTTTGAAAGTCTTCTCTTTTCATATATATAAATCAAAATGTTTTTAAAGTGCTCCTGACAACGCAAAAAAAGTTTTCTTCTGATTGTTTCCCTATTCTTTCTAAAATATGGTTTCTATAGATAACATGATGATAGATGCCAGGACAGTGCGTTTATTCCACATTCTGAGGTTATACAGTCTATTCTTCTTAGTGAATGTTATGTGCTGTTACAACTTCTCTAACGACAATAAAGATTATCCAATCATGTCCTATCTATAGCTGATGCCATATGACCTGTTATACAATGATGTATTACAAATACCTATGTAACCCATGTATTACCCAGTAGTGTTGTGGCATGTGGTTGTATTAATGAATGTTACAGGACAGTTTCAACATTACATTATCTCATCTATTTGCAAATCTGTAACATTCAATAAAGGAGCACATGTTGCAAGGAATACTCACGGTCCAAAATCCATCTTCTTCACATATGCATGGAAGAATTGCCTTTTTTGTTCCCATCTGTAACTATTATATGATTCCCACATTCTCCTGTATGGCTCCACTATAAATGTCTGTATGAGCTGCTGTATATTCATCTTCTAATGAGCCACTGTGAGCTGTGATCGGTGAGTTGTGACTGGATGAAAGATGATCCAGCATGTTATAGAAAAGGACTGTCTGAAACAAATGAACTTATGATACTCTTTGGAAACTCAGTTGATTTAGCTGCTTGTTTACATCTGCTGGCCAATTCAGGAAGCAGTGTACAGTATTTTATAAATATTTTTCACCTAGTAATGTTCTGTTTATAGTTTAAGTGATGCTCTTTGATAGGTGGCTAGACACATGTCTTAGATGGTGCACTGTAGCACACAATGCTTTTGCAAAGACAATGTGACCTAACTGCATTAGTTTCTCTCCCTCGAATCCAGTCTTAATTTGTGTTGAGAAAAATGCATGCATCGCTTCACGAGTTTCTTTGGACTTCTCCAAGGCGCTTATCTATGTTATTGTTGCCTGCCTGTGATGCTGAAACCAGTTAGAAATTCATTCAACTTTCTGGGTTTCTTATACTGTTTTTGAATCTATTCAATTTTTAAAGATTAAAAATATATATAATCGAGCTTTTTATTATCATTTATTAAAGTGATGAACAAATAACAGGAAATGAAGTATTGACCACAAGGTCCATTGCTCCAAGACACCGAGATGGCTGAGAGCCAACAACGGCTCAGTTTTGTAAAAGCTAAGGGACTTACTTCCGTGATATTCAAAACACAACCATCTTATACCTTGAAACAATCACACAGAAATTGCTAACCAATGAGGGACAGTGAGGAAAAGTGTGCCAAGTCACAATGGATCAAAATCACAGCAAATTAACCATCCAAAATCAGTGTCATGTGAATGTGCGTTTCTACCTGGTTTTTCAATAAGCACATACCTGACCTCTTTTGGACAGGTGAGAATGTGTCTGAGTGATCGCCAGGTGACTGAGTTTGCCTTTGTTCTTTTCAAAAAAGTCATCTTTCCTTTCTTGGGAACTATCCAACACATGGAAAACTTAGGAACTGATTCATGTAGCCTTGAATCAACAGTTCCAAAGACAAAGGAAAAAAGCTTTTAGTCTAGCACCCGCAGCTGGAGGTTGCAAGTGAAAGAGACGCAAGCTGACTTTTATCTCCCTTTTAATAGCCAATCACTTCTATCAACTAGGAATCAGCCAACGCATCTGTTGGTTCTCATTCAAGAAAAATGGGGTATTTGGTTGTTTTATTTTTTTAAGTTCAAAAAAAAAAGTGGTGTTGCTTATTCTCAGGTGATTTCCCTCCATTTATCATTGCTAATGAAGTGGGGATGTGTAGATTCCCACTTTCCACAGGTAGGTAGCGGCTTGGTGGGCTTTTCCCCCCAGTGACTAGATATTTATAATGATAATGGTTAGGAACTGGATGAGTTCTGCTTTGCTGACACTGACCACCCACTGCCCACTTTAGACTAGTAGCATTTCGCATGTTTGCACAAATATTAAGTTCAACAAAACCATAAGTGTATTTAGAGAATAATATGGCTTATGGAAGAGCATACACACCAAGGATGATTGTCCTCAGCGCTATCTCAGATTGAGGATGATCATTCCTTTTCCCAACTACCCAAACTTTCCCATTGTTAGGGCAATAAGTGAATGCAGGAAGAGGAAAAGTTGGGAACATGTCTTTTGTAGGGTTTCTGTTGTGTTGTGCTGTATTTTGTTACCTAGATTCAAAAGATTTAGAGAGGGAAGGGACCTCAATTGTCATCTAGTCCAACCCCTCTGATTTACAACAAGGAAACAGGCCCAGAAAATTAGCACGACTTGCCCAAGATCACACAGGTAATGAGTCAGAGCAAGTATTTGAACTCTGGACCCCTGAGACCAAATCCAATGTTCTTTCCATTATATTTACTAGAGCAATAACTAACTAGTCTTACCAAAACCGTTTAACCCTTTTATCAGAATCTCTTGCACAATTTGAATAGAGTGCTAGACATAGAGTCAAAACCATTTAGTTTCAAATCCCATTTCTCACATCTACTGGCTTGTAACTATGGGCAAGCCTCAACTTCTTGTCCTCAGTACTCTCATCTTTAAAATGGGAGAAGTAAAACCTGCAGGACCTACACCTCACAAGGTTGTTGTGAGGCTCAGATGAGATAATACATCTATAATGCTTTACAAACATTAAAGCACCATATACATGTCAGCTATTAGTGTTGCTGTGGCTGTGGACATATAAGCAGCAACAGTAGCCCATTGGAAAATCAATTATTCAAATTCTGCCCCACCTTTCACATGCCTTTCTAAATAGTTTCTAAATTCTTTTCCTCTCCTAAATCCTATGATCCCCTGAACCAACCCCTGCCCGTCCCATTCCTCCACCCCTACTCTGGCCAAGCCTGGATGTAAAGTCTACACAGTTCTCATCTCATTGACTTCAGTTTCCAAAGAACTCATATCACTCTTCAGCCCAGCTTCCCTGAACACCCATGTGGCACAGGCAAATGGAGCATCTGAGTCTGTCCTGAGCTCATTTAGAACTGACTGCAGATTCTTATTTAGGGAACACCCAAGTCCACAGGCATCCACATCAAGTTCCCACTCTTCAAGAAAGAATTGTGAAGGGGAGAGAAGGCTTGGGGCCATTCCTGCTGCTACTGGGTAATTTTTAAATATTTTGGTACTAAAAAATATATACATGCTTACATATGTGTGTAGCTAAATGGCTGGTGGATTAGGAGAACATCTGCATGGGACGTTCAGTGACGGGGGCACAAGCACTGCCCTCAGCATCGGTCTGCCTCACATCATCGCAGCTGACTTACTTATCTGAGAAGTCGGTATTGCTGCTACCACTGTGTGGACAAGTGTATGCAATATACTGTACTCACAGTAATCTCGTCATATAGAATTTGGGTTCTCATTTGTAAATGTTCTAACCGTAGTTTATAAGAGGGAAAGGGTGGGATGAGGGTGATAAATGACATTTTTAAACAGATTCCTATAAATACAAAGATTTTTAAGTTGGGTTTGTCAAATAAATATATATAAATATATCCATCTCTTTCTTTTTTGTGTATGGATAGACATGGGTTTACATATCTATCTATATATAAATATATATAAACCCTAGGAAAATAGTTCTTTTTTAAAGGTCTATTGTATTCACAATGCACTTTTAGCTGTGTGTTTAGGTATGTAATTCCAAGCAGAAGTTGGCAGTTACCACAATTTAAAAAAATTCTTTCTGAGATTTCTGTAACAAATGTTTTGCAATAAAAGGAATAATGTAGCTCAAAACATATCTCAAGTTTTGGTGCACTTCTTTATAGTATTCTATTCCCCTTCATCCAGAACCCCAGAGAAACCTGTCCATCCCATAGACAAAGGACTTAAGGTTTGGTTCATAATTTGTGTCTGTGTAGACCATATGGAAGAACAGGAGTGTGGGGCATGGTTCCTACCTCTGGGTATCCTATTACAGTGTTGGAGAAACAAGCTATTCACAAATGAAAAGATAATTGTGATGCCCACTATTAAGTAACAAATGAGAACAGGCAATGAGTGCTATTGGAGTCCAAAATAGGGAGAGATTGCTGGGCCCAGGAAGAGTGAGGGAAGACTTCATGCAGGGGGTGGAAACTAAGTTAGGCCTTGAGGGATGGGTAGGATTTGATGAGGGTAAGCAGATGAAGAAGACAACTCCAACCTGTGACTCACTGAGATCTGAGTGCAGACACCCACTTGAGAACACTCAAATAAGCAGGCTTCTATTTCAACATTCCACTCCTCAAGAAAGAACTGGGAAAGAGACAAAAATGGTCCAGTTTGGGGTTGTTCCTGCATAAAGAAAGATTTGACAGCAAAAAAAAAAACGTACATGCATATATGTGATGGGAGTGTGTGTATTACATATATGTGTATGTGTTGCTGTAAACTTTCTCATCGTAAAATGAGCTGGAGAAGGAAATGGCAAACCACTCCAGCATCCTTGCCAAGAAAACCCCAAAAGGAGTCATGAAGAGTCAGACATGACTGAAAAATGATTAAACAACAACAAACTACATACATAGTTGGTGGATTGTGGGAATGTCTGCAAAGAATGGGGTGAAAAGAAAGGATATTCCAAGTGAGAAAGACTTTGATGATAGAAAGTATCACATAGGTTAGGGCTGTGGGCTCTTTGAGAGATAATCCCTATTAGGCATCATCCATCCTTGGCTACCCTGCTGAACTGAAGCCAGTTTTGAAAATAATCTAGGAAAGATAAAGCCTCACCTCAAAGGGTCCTCATGCCCAGGGTCACAAATTCAACCTCTCCAGTTGACCTCTTCCCCTGTCTTTGGACCAGACCTATGATTTCATTGATCTAGGAGGCTCCTTCTACCAACACAGGTGCTTACCTGCTCACCAGATTTCAAAGAAATTGAGTACTTCATGCAGCTAGTATATGTCAGAAGCTGGAAAGGAGCTCAGGGCTTCCTGACTCCAGGCCCAGCTCTCTATCCACTTTGCCACCCTGCCTTGTGCCCAGACATTGGACTTCAAATTCATCTAAGGCCATGTTGATTATTCAATGGAGGACTTTTAAAATATAATGTGATATCTGAGCTCTAGAGAATGTCTTTCTTCATGCATCAGTGTTTCTTAGATACTCCTGCAGTCTGAGTTGGTCTTCATGGAAAAGTTAGAGCTAAATATGATCTCATCATGGGGGAAAAAAAGATTTCAACAACCAAAAAAGGACCACTTAATTTTCCAAGAAAATCCAAGGTGCACATTTGAATGCTATTTTACATAAATGTGCCCGCCAGATTTCCTGGAAAATCAGATCTTTTTCTGCTGCCAAAATTCTTCATTTTTCACGATATCAAATTTTGCCATCCTCTATCTATGCAAAAACCAATTTGGAGCCGACAGGAGGACCAGAAGAGACATTGATGCACAAAGACATTCCATCTTAGATACTCTCACTCTTCTATTGCTGTTTGATTTAAAAGCAGCAGAACTGCTTACAATGCTAAAGATCTGACATTATCACACCATCTAGCTGTAGAAAGTTGCCCACAACCACTTTATTATTTGCCCTTCCCTGCTGTCTGCCTCTGCTTGGTTTAACCCATTTCCTTGGGGCCATATGGTACACACCAATCATCACCCTTCCATTCCTGGAAAAAGCACTCTGCCTCCAAATATTCCCTTGTTTTTCATGGTCTCCCTTAAAGACATGACCTGATGGTACTAGGGAACCCTGGGATTTGACTTCTGCCATTTGCAATCTATGTGACTTTGGACTAGTCACTTAACCTTTGCATGTCTCAGTTTTCTCATCTGTAAACTGTGGGGGTTGGATTAGATGGTCTCTGGGGTCCCTCTCAATCCTCAATCCATGATCCTGTCATTCTGAGGAATGCATTGGTCTGTGGAAGAGAGGATTTGTGGGCAAACACACCTGTTTGATATGATGTTCTTGCTTCTTAATGGGCTCAGGGTTCAGTAGTAGAGGAAAGAATCCTAGAAGCATGGATTTAGAACTTAGAATGGACTTTAGAATTCATCTAGTCTAATTCACTCCTTTAACAGATAAGGAAACTGAGCCCTGGGGACATTAAGTGACTCATTCAAAGTACTACGGCTAGAAAATATCAAAACAAGGATTTGAACACAAGTACTCTGACTCCAAATGCAGTACTCTTTCAATTATACAAGACTTTTCTCATAATTGCTCATTTAAATTCAAATCAATCATTTTGGGTCTCAATAGAAGTCACCTCAGTCCACCAAACATTTATTAAGCATATACCATGTACAAAGGCCTGTGGATACAAAAGATAGAGATGTCACAGAACCTGCTCTCAAGAAACTTACAATCTAATAGGAAGGAAATGGCATGTGCACAAATAACTTCAGGATACAAGGGAAGGTGAGATCAGTAGAAGGGCAAAGTATAAAGAGAAATCTAAAGAGAGAGTAATTTTACCTGAAAGGTCAGAGAAGCCTTTATTGAAGAGGTAACATCTAAATAAGACTTAAAAAATCAAATCTATAATTTCAGTGGCGGAATATTGAAACTCCTAACCAATACAACAGATCCTTGTTGTTACAGCTGATCGTTTTCAATCACGTCTGATTCAAAGATGTTGAGTTTTCTTGGCAAAGTCGCTGAAGTGGTTTGTCGTTTCCTTCTTCAGCTCATTTTACAGAAGAGGAACTGAGTCAAACAGGGTTACGTGACTTGCCCAGGGTCACACAGCTAATAGGTATCTGAAGCCAAATTTGAACTCGTGAAGATGAGTCTAGCTGTGCATGCAGACCCTTACCCATTCAGTAACATGGTCTTAGTTTCCTGAGCCACTAAGTTAAGGGACTTGTTGGGGGAAGGCTTCTAGCAAATATATGTTACAGCCAGGACCCAGGTGTCCCTGACTGAGGCCAAGGTGGACAGGAATAATAATAGCACACACGTGCGCTTTCAAACAACTATATAAGGTAGTCACTCAATAAACATTTACTAAACACTCACTATATTTTAGGCTCTATGCTAAATTGAAGATTTAAAAAAAAAATCTCTGCCCTCAAGGGTCTTGAATTCTAGAGGAATGGAAGACATATAAACAAACAGGCACAAGCAAGATGCATCCAAAACATTTATTAAGCACCTACTATTTGCCAGATACTGTACTAAGCACTGGGAATACAAAAGGAGGAGAAAGACAGTCCCTGCCCTCAAGGGCCTTGCAATTTAATGGGTAGGAGAATATGCAATAAATATGTACAAAGCAAAAAAGGAAATAATTAACAGAGGAAAGACACTGGGATTAAGAGGGTCTGAGGAAGGCTTCCCGTAGAAGGTAGGATTTTACTTGGAACTTAAAAGAAGCCAGGGAATTCAGTAGTCAGAGCAGAGAAGGGAAAGCATTCCAGGCATAGAGGACAAGCAGAGAAAACTGTCAGAGTAATTATGGAGTGTTTTATTCCTGGAACAGCCAGGAGGCCAGAGTCCCTGGATTGAAAAGTAGGTGTCAGGGAGTAAGATGTAAGAAAATTGGAAAGGTAGGAATTGGCTAGCTTATAAGGACCTTTGAATGCCAAAAAGAGCATTTGGTATTTGATCCTGGAGGCAATAGAAAGCCACTGGAGTGTATTGGGGAAGGATGGGAAGGAGAAGTAACATGATTAGACCTGTTCTTTAGGAAAATCACTTTAGTGTCTGAATGGAGGGTAGATTGGAGTGGGAAGAGACTTGAGGCAAGCAAACCCACCTATCTGCAATAATGTAGGAGTGAGGTGTTGAAGACCTACACTGGAGTGATGGTAGTGTTAGAGGGAGAAAGGGGGTAGATCAGAGAAATTTTGCAAAGGTGAAATCAATAGGCCTTGGCAACAGATTAGATATGGGGCATGAAAGACAGTAAGGAGTCTAGGATAACACCTGGGTTGCAAACCCAAGGGATTGGGACGACAGTGCTGTGCTGCTCTCTATAGTCATAGGGAAGGTGGGATGGGGAGAAAGATAATGAGTTCTATTTTGGACATATGAAGTTTAAGATATCTATGGACATCAGTTTAAGGCGTTTGACAGGCAGTTGAATATTAAAAACTGGCAGTAAGCAGAGAGATCAGGGCAGGATAGGTAGATTTGAGAATCATGAGCATAGAGGTCATAATTAAATCCATGGGAGTTGATGAGATCATCAAGTAAAGTAGTATGGAAGGAGAAGAGAAGAGAGCCCAGGACAGAGCCCTGAGGGACCCCTAAAGTTAGAATGTGTGATATGCAAGAGAATCCAGCAAGAGACAGAAGGTAGACAGACAGGTAGGAGGAAAAGCAGGATAGACAGAAAAGAGTATTGAGGAGAGCTATCTGCAGTGTCAAAGGTCAAGGAGAATAAGGATTGAGAAAAGGCCATTGGACTTGACAACTAAAAGACCAATAACTTCGGAGAAAATAGTTTTCATGAAATGATAAGGTCAGAAGCCGGACTGGAAGGAGTTAAGAAGAAAGAGAGGAGAGAAAGTAAAGACACTTATGGTAGAGGAGGGGTTTAACTACAAAGGGCTAAAGAGATATAGGATGATACCTAGCAAAGATGGAAGGATCATAATAGGATTTTTTCATGATAGCGGAGACATGGACATGTTTGTAGGCAGTGGGAAATGAGCCAGTAGAAAGAGAATTGAAAATAAGTGAAAGAGTGGGCATGACAGAGGGGGCAATGTGTTGGAGGAGACCAGATGGAATGGGATCACTTTAACAAGTAGAGGGGTTAGCCTTGGTAAGAAGCCACTTCATCATGTAAGACAGGAGTGAAGGAGAAGAAAGGGTAATAGGAGATGAAGAAGAGGGGAGAAGAGGCAGTTCACAGCACACGGCCTCAATTTTTTCTGTAAAATATGAGGCAAACGTGTCAGTTGAGATAGTGAGGGAAGGGGAAGTCAAGGGAGTTTTGAGGAGGGAAGAAAAGGTTTAGAAGAGTAACTATAGAGAGGGGGATAGTGAGTTGCTTAGGAGTAGTGAGGGCCCAGTAATTTGTAGTGGACCCATTCAGAACAGTTGCATTATTTTTTTCAACTGCATTCAGCAGCATGTGTGTAGAAGCCAAGTCGACAAATGGTGGTAATAATCCAACGGCTGAGGCTTGTCTGGTGTAATCAGAGGTATGATAAGGAGTCCAGGGATTCAAGAGAGGTTGACAGTATAGAGCAGAATTGGCTCACCAAGGGATCAAGATGAGGAGAAGAGGGGAGGCTGGCTAGTGCAAGGGTGATGGCCTGGGAGAGAATTGAGGGGAAAAGGGATTAGAGGTCACAGGATGGACAAAAGTAGAGTTTTGTAAGGGAAGACATGGGAAAGGTGAAAAGCCAAGAGATCATGGTTGGATAAGGAGATTTCAGGATTCTTGGACATAGAAGTGGTACACGTAGAAATGATGGCAAGATCAAGGCTGTTGCTACCTTTTTTTTAACAGATGAGGAAATAGAGATTCAAAGATGTTAAATGACTTGTACGTGTCCAAACCCAATCATTAATGACACCCAAATCCAGTGCTCTATCCAGTACACCATGCCATCTCAAGAAAGGAAATTCAGCAGACTGAGATTGACTGGGGTACTAAGAAGGAATGTCTATTTCACATACAGCAGGACCATGTGAGCAAGGGCAAATTGACAATGGGAAATAGAGTTTAGAAGGAATGTATATGAAAGGGTAGCAGTATAAAAGAAGTCTAGAGAAATTTAAGTTGTAATCAGGTTGCAGACAGTCTCATGTGAGACAATGACTTCATACTTTATTCAGCAGCCACTGAGGAAGTTTTTAAGGAAGGGAATGATTCAATTAGAATAATACATTTGGAAGATTACTCACATGGTAGAAAGAAGGATGGTTTGGGGAGGGGATAGATACAGTTCTGGAAATGATAACAATAAAACAAAGGAAATATAGGTAAAGAGGAGACAAAACGAGCCCTCTTTACTGACAACATGATGCTTTACTTAGAAAGTCCTAGGGAATCAGAAAAGCTATTAACTTAGACAATAACTTCAGCAAAGTTGCAGGCTACAAACAAACTGTTTTTATAAATCAACATTCATAAAAATCAACAATCAATATTTCTATACAATAACAATGAAATCCAAAAGGCAACAGTAAAAAAAAATCCCACTCAAAATAACTGCAAAATGCATGAAATATCTGAGGATCAATCTACGAAGGCACACAAAATACTTGTATAGATTCAATTACAAAGTATTCCTTAAAGAAATAAGCGATAACATAAAAAACTAGAAGAATATTCAGTATCATGGCTAGGCCATGTCAATATAATTAAAATGACAATATTATCAAAGTTAATTTACAATTTTAATGCTGTGTCAATCAAATTATCAAAGGGATACTTTGCAGAACTCAATAAAAAATAAAAAATTCATTTGGAAAAATGAAAGATCTAGAATATCGAAGAAAATAAATGAAAACCCAGGGGTGAAGGAAGAGTAGTTCTTCCAGATCTCTAACTACAGTATAAAGTAAGAGTCATCAAAACCATCTGGCATTGGTTAAAAAATAGAGAGATAGATCAATGGAACAGATAAGACAAGGCAGAATCAAAAGCAATAGGACTGAGTAACACAGTGTTTGATAAACTGGAAAACATAAATTACTTAGGAAAGAATTCCCAATTTAATTAAAATTGCAGGGAAAACTGGAACCTATTCAGTCAGAAATTAGGCTTAGATGAACTCCTTAAGCCATATTCCACAATATATTCTAAATCATATATAACCTTAATATAAAATAAAGAACATATTATAAAATATTTAAAGAAAAGCAGATCACATACTTTTCACAGCTATGGGGAGATGTGTTTTTAACTAAGCAAGATATAGAGGTAAATACAAAAGATAAATTAGATAACTTTGATTACATGAAACTGAAAAGCTTTCTGCACAAACAAAATTAATGTACCCTGGTTGAGAGGAGAAGTGATCAAATGGAAAAAAAATTCTTTGTATCGAATTTCTCTGATAAGAGTTTGGTATCCAAGATATATACACAATTAACATTCACATGGGTATGTATATAAAACCAAAAGCCATTCCCAATAAATAGTCAAAGAATATTAACAAGTAATTCTCAAAAGAACTAAAAACTGTTAACAACCATAGGAAAGAATACTCCATGTCAAATAATAAGAGAAATGCAAATAAAATAATCCTGATATTTCACTTCATACCCTGAAAATTGGCAAAGATGACAATACATGTAAATAGTCAATGCTGGAGGGATTTGGGGGCAATGGTTACCCTCGTCCATTTTTAGTTCATCTGTTTCGGAAAACATTTTGGAATTATACAAATAAAGTGATTAAAATGTCCACACCCTTTGACCAGATATTCTCAGTAGGTTTATACCCCAAAGATGCCAGTGATGAGAAGAAAGTCTCTATATACATTATTTATAGCAATATTTTTTATCACAGCAAAGAAATGGAAATAAATGAATGCCCAACAACTGGGGAATGGCTAATAATGATACATGAATGTAATGCAATATTACTGTTCTGTAAATGATGAATATGATGAATACACAGAAAGATTTATACAATTTGATGCAGAGAAGCAGAAACAAGAAAATAACATACACAATGACTACAACATAAATCAAAAGAGCTACTACAAAACAATCAAAAGTGAATGTTAACAAAATTACAAAGAATATGCATGGCCCCAAAGAGGATATATGGGAAAGCACCTCTACCCTACTCTTTTGCAGAGATGGGAGATCTATTGTGATACACTGCATGTATCTTTCCAGATTTTTTTCATTGTATTGATCAGTTTTGCTGACTTTTTTCTTTAAAAATTATCATTTACTACATGGGATGGTTGTTTGGGAAAGGAAAGAAGAGGGGTACTGGGAGAAATTTTGGTGATACAAAACGCAAGAGATCAATAAAAACTGATAAATATCCAAAAAAGTTCATCATATGTGGCCTTTATGTTGTTATTGAATTAGAGCTATCCAAAAATGAAATAGGCTGCTTTGTATGGTAGTTAAAACCCCGTAAGAAGGCAGTATACATAGTGAATAGGCTTTTGAAGATTTGGGTTTAATTCCCACCACCACACTTCATGCCATTTATTATCTGTTTGACCCTGGACAAATCAATTATTATACTTTCTCATCTGTAAAAATAAAGAGAGGATCACCTATCCCATAGGATTGTTGTGAGATGCTGGTGGAATCACATATTGCAAAATGATTTGCAAATTTTAAAATGTGATATAAAATATCTCTCCTTATTCCAGGGAGCTCATCAAAGTTCAAAGGATTCAAGTGGACAAACTGATGCTGTGGATATCATAGATGGGTTGTGCACTGAAGGAAGGTTCAAATAGACAGATAGATGGATGGCTTCTGAAGTCCTTTTCAGTAATATTCTATCATTGAGAATGCTGAATGACTGGTAAGGATAGTGCTCCAGGAGAAAGACAGAGATCATTGTGGGCTTCTGTGGTCAAAGAAGGCTTCATGGGGAACATGGGACTTGAGTTAAGTGTTGAAATGGTTAGGACTTTTATAGATCCTATACAAAAGATTGGGTATATCTTCTGGGGAGCAGAAATTATAAGCAAAGATAAAGAAGTAAAAATGAGCAAGTCCTGATTGGGAGAAGGTAAATTAAAAGCATATTACAGGGGGCAGCTAGGTGACCAGAGAGTAGAGCACCTGCCCTGGAGTCAGAAGGACCTGAGTTCAAATCTGACCTCAGACGCTTGACATACTTATTAGCTGCATGACCTTGGACAAGCCACATAACCCCAATTACCCTACCCTTCCCCCTTCCAAAACAAACAAACAAACAAACAAAAGCGTATTATAGTGAACAAAGCAATCTTAGTAGAGTAGAAAGTACAATGTGAGGAGTAGTATTGATAAAGTGGAACTAGAAATGGGGAGGGAGGCCCAAACTGTGGGAAGTCTTGACTGCCAGTCCAAAGAGGTTGGCCCTTATTGTTCAAGCTATGGGGAACAATTGAAGGGTTTTGATCAGGTGTCTTAGGAAGCATAATCTGGAAGCTGTATGAAGAATAGATTAGAGACATTTAATTTAAGAGACAAGGAGACCATAAGAACAGGATTTAGAGTTGAAAGGGGTCTGAGAAATTATCCAGACCAAACCCTTCATTTTACAGGTGTAGAAACTGAGGTCAAGAGGTGAAGCAATTTGCCCAAAGTCACGCAGCTAGTGTGATAGCAAAGCTATGATTAAGGTTTATTGTTGACATTATTAAGGATAAATTGATAGTTTGTGACTGAGATTAAAGGAAAAGGAAAAAGTGAGAAACGACTGAAGAAACTCTGAAGTAAGGTCCATGGATTACTGGTAGTCCATAAGAATCCTCCCAGGGTATAATAACCATATGAAACTGTTATTTTTTAAAGTTTAGGGGTTTTTTTCTCCCACTTAGTACATAATATATGTAGTCTCACCTGAGTAAATGTCAAGTCCCCATCTGCTATATCCCCATCCCCACTCCAGGTCAGGAACTGTTTCAGATTCATCTTTGTGGCTAGGACCTAGCACAAGAGTTTTTGGTGAGGTTTTTTTGGTCGGTTTTTTTTTTTTTAATACAGATCTGTAATATATTTTCCCCTTAAGGAAACTCCCTCTGATAATTCAGATGAGTGCCTTCTCTATAATTTAAAGTCTTAGAGTTATTTGGGGAGATGAGTAAGGATATGTCCAAGGCAGGATTGGAACCCAGGAAGGTCAACAGGATATGCATATTTCTGAACTTCTCGAGGACATATAAACACTGAATAAAAAGCTTGCTGAATTGAACGGATGCAGTGCATACGATCATACTGCTGCAAGGGACCTCAGAGTCTTTCTATCTAGTCCAATCACCTTAATTTACAAATGAGGACATTGAGGAGGGGGAAAGAGGTCACCAAATAACTTGCCCGAAGTCATAAAGCAGTAATCGTCATAACCCCAGTTGTTCGCCTCCAGAGTCAAGCAACAATCTTTCCCTTTTACCTGCCCTCCTTCAAAAGCACCACAAAGAATGTATTTAACCTAAAGGCAGTTGGGTGGCATGATGGATAGGGTGCTGGCCTTGAAGTCGAGAAGATTCGAGTAATCGAAGTCAGTCAAAAAGCATATAAGTGCCAGGCCCTGTTAAATACTAGAAATACAGGTACAAGCCAAGAGTCAGTCCCAGCCCTCCAAGAGCTTACATCCTAAAAGAGTAAGAAGCTTTCCAAAAGGGAGACAGTGACAAAGGTACCTACACGGGGCACAGAAGAGAAGCTCAGAATCCAACCAGGAGAGGAATAAGAAGTGGTCAGTCTTGGTGCCCTCCTTAACTGGAGGTTGTTCTGGGAGGAGCCATCCAATCAGAGAGGGAGGGCTCAGCTGCAGAGGCAGAGGTGTGCTGGGGCGTGTTCTTACTGTCCCCAAAGGGTCTATTGTTAAATGTTCAGCATGAGCATTTTACACCTTGGCAGTGGATGTGCCTGGGAAGACTCATCTTCACGAGTTCAAATACGGCTTCACACACTTACTAGTTATGTGACCCCTAGCTGTGTCACTGAATTTCCTCATCTGTAAAGTGAGCTGAAGGAGGAAATTGCAAATCACTACAGTATCCCTGCCATGAAAACCCCAAATGGGGTCACAAAGAGTAGGACAAGACTGAAATGACTCAACAACATCGGCAATTCGGCACCCCAGAAATTGGCAAATGCTACAAATCAAGGCTTTGTTTATTTATTGCTAATTGTATAAGCTTAATAAAGTTATGTAGAAAATGTTAATAATGCAGATTAAACTTAAGAGTGTGTCCCAGTACTTTTATTTTTTCCCAAGAGCAGGTTAAACACTTACCAACATACCCCTGAGTGAAGAGTATTTCCAAAGAGTAAAATTTAGAGCTAAAGTGAGCTTTTGGGGTGAAAAAGTTTCTGTAGCATGGTATAGAAAGTCCAGAGTGAAACCTGGAGAAGAAGTCCAAATCCTGACCTAGCCACTTACCAGATGTGTGAGCCTGAGCAAGGCAATTAACCTCCGTCAACTTCTGTTTCCTCAAAATGAGGGAAACAGTAACACCTACCTTGAAGGGTTGCCGTATGGACCAGACAACAAATGTAAAATACCGTGCAAAAGGAAAAGCCCTATATAAGGCTAGCCATTAAACTGAGACCACAACAATAGTTACTAGCCACCTGAGAAAAAAGCATTTAATGAGCAAGCATTTATCAAGCATTTACCATATTGTGGAACTGGGGATGAAATATTTAATAATATAAATCAAAACAATCCCTGCTAACAAAGAGCTTTGCATTCTATTAGGAGAGTAAGTATTAACATACTTCAGTTTATACTGTATGCAGAAGGAATCCAAGGTAGTTTGGGGATCCAGAAAGGCTTCCTGTAGAAAGGATCATTTGAGTTTAGTCTAAAAGGAAGCCCAAGATTTTTCTAGAGATAAATGGAACTATGTTAATGGTCAATAAGACAGGCAATTGGGGGGAGCAAGAGTTCTGTCAGGATGTTTGACCTCCAAAGTTAGTCTTAAGTGCAAAAGCCTTAAATGTTACAGTAACCAAGGAAGGTACTCCCAACCTCAGCTCCCTCTCATCCTAAGTCTTTCCAAGGGTGAGAAGTTTTACAGAAACTTCAGCAGGTAATGAATGATCCCAAATGAATATTTTGGACACTGTGGGAGGACCGATGCAGTCACAGGCTAATGTTGTTGCCATGTGAGCTGAGCTTCATTAGAGGCTGCTGAGTCACCCAAAGAATGGTGAGATCTGAGAGCAGAAATCCAAAGCAGCTGGAGAATTGAAACAGTGAATAACATCTCAGGCTGTCTGTTGTATGCTTGGAAGTAAGTCCAGAGGCCGTCTGAGAGCCCACCCCACACTTAGTCTTCTCTGAGATAA